>NC_057799.1:324065098-324365098 GCF_018294505.1 Triticum aestivum
CCCGATCAACAGGACCCCCGTTTCGACCGTAGGAGGTCCGTTTCCTTCGTTTTGCGGTACGCCACACTCCTCCCGATCAACAGGACCCCCACTTTGACCGTAGGAGGTCCGTTTCCTCCATTTTGCGGTACGCCACACCCCTCCCCATGAACACGATGCATTCCGTTGCCTCCCCATGAACACGACGCATTCCGTTGCCTCCCCAGGAACACGACGATGACGCTGTTTCTCCGTTCCGACCCAGCCATGTACACGAGCCCTGGCCGTACGTATGCGCGAGTAGGCGTTCGAGACCCCGCCCGTATGTACACATATGTGGCCGTATTTTCTTTCTTGCACCCTGGCCGCTGTAGGTACGTGTACATGCTACGTGCGCGCCTCTACTAAGACACGTACGCGCCTCTACTACGACACGTGCGCGCCTCTACATCCACCAGTATATATGTACGTACACGTTCGCGACCAAAATGACAACGCTACGTACGCTTCGACCAGGTGGGTCCCGACTGTCAGGCACTTCCTTGCCTGCGAAGATGTAGCTGGTGGGTCCCAGCAGTCAGGGGGGCGAATCGGTTTTTTTTTGCCCGGACGCACTTCCTTGCATGCGAAGATGTAGCTGGTGGGTCCCAGCAGTCAGGGGCAAATGTTTTTTTCGCGAAATACTGTGGCCCGTCCGGTGGGTCCCCGCTGTCAGGTGGAGGAATAATTATTTTGCACGTAATAAGGAGGCACTTCCTTGCTGCGGCCGTGGACCTAGTTGTCAGCCTCTCCACATACAGTCCACGTCCGATGGAAGCCGTTCCTTGACCACGTTGACCACGCCGCGCCGAGAGCACCAGGGCGGTGGACGACGACGAGGCCTAGGAAGGGGATGACGCGGAGCCGGGGAAGACGCGGCAGTGGATGCCCATGCGTAGAGGAGTACGAGGGTTCACTGGTTCGCTGCGGTGTGAGGCTGCCGTCGCCGCAGAATAACAGGGGGTGTGGGTGAGTAGAGTGATGGCCTGGCCAGTGGTGGGAGTAGTAGGGGCGGTGAGGCCTCCGCCGCATCGCAGCCGGCCACGGGAGGCAGGAGCACGAGGCACGACCGGCGCTGGTTTGGGCAGCTGGAGCAAGAAGACCAGAGGTTGAAGAAGCACTACGGCCGTTGGATGGACATCGTACGGTCACTGGAGCTAGAATCGTGCATATTGACTAAGTTGACAAAGCCCTCCGTCCCCGTCAACTTAGTAGGCCCACAGGTCAGCCTGCCACTATACTGGGTCCCAGCTAACAGGGGGAGTATTCATTTTTTTGTGCGTAATAAGGAGGCACTTCCTTGCGTGCGAAGATATAGCTGGTGGGTCCGAGCTGCCAGCGGCGGTAACATTTTTTTCACGAAATACAGAGGACCTTTCGGTGCGTCCCTGATGTCAGGTGGAGGAATCATTATTTTGCGCGTAATAAGGAGGCATTTCCTTGCGTGCGGCTGTGGACCCAGCTGTCGGCCTCTCCACGTACAGTCCACTTCAGATGCATGTCGGTCATTGACCACGTTGACCAGGCCACGCCGAGAGCACCAGGGCGGTGGACGACGGCGAGGCCTAGGAAGGGAACGACACGGAGGCAGGGAAGACTCGGCAGTTGTTTCCCACGTGGAGGGGAGTACGACTGTACGAGGGTTTACTGGTTCGTCTGCCGTCGCCGGAGAATAACAGCAGGTGTGGGTGAGTAGAGGGATGGCTAGGCCAGCGATGGGAGTACGGTGGGGCGGTGAGGCCTGCGCGGCAGCAGAGCCGGCCGCGGGGAGGAGGGAGCAGGCAGTCCCGCTGGCGCTTGTTTGAGCGGCTGGAGCAGGAAGAGCAGAGATTGAAGAAGCACGACGGACGTTGGATGGCCATCCAACAGTCACTGCTTGTGCGTCAACCTTTTTTTAGGAAAGCCTCAAATCTGTGGAAAACATCATACAGCCCATCTGCCATTATTTCTAATAATTTACAGCCCATTTGCTAATTATTAAGGTTTTTTTGGAGCCCATATTCTTTTTGTTAGCAGTACAGCCCATATTGTGGCCACGGTTAAAAAATTATACGAAATTTTGCATATTTCGGTGCGGTCCGAAGTGTTTTTAATCCCGAAATTTCGACTCACATTCAAACTGATTTTAAAAATAAATGTATATCAATATAAAATCCAACAAATTCTCCACGCATAAAAATTAATGTAATTTAAAATCTCAAAATGAAAAAAAAAGATATTTGAAACTAATTGCCGGTTTGATGTGTTTTAAAAATGTACAGCCCATTTCTCATTACTGATGGGCCATTTTCTCGGCCAGCCGAATGAAAGCTCTCCTCGTCTTGAAAGATTTGCAGCCCAGCAGGCCTGACAAAGCGACTTACTTGGCAAATCACAAAAAAACTGGGTTGTGCCCGTGGACCCAGCTGTCAGCCTCTCCACGTACAGTACTCTTCCGATGGAAGTCGTTCCATGACCACGTTGACCACGCCGTGCGGAGAGCACCACGGCGGTGGACGAGGGCGAGGCCTAGGAAGGGGACGACGTGGAGCCGGGGAAGACGCGGCAGTGGAAGCCCGCGCGGAGAGGAGTACGAGGGTTCACTGGTTCGGCTGTGGTGTGAGGCTGCCGTCGCCGCAGGGCCTGGCCAGCGGTGGGAATAGTAGTGGGCAGTGAGGCCTCCACGGTAGCACAGCCGGCCACGGGAGGCAGGAGCATGCGGCACGACCGGCGCTGCTATGGGCGGCTGGAGCAAGAAGACCAGAGGTTGAAGAAGCACTACGGCCGTTGGATGGACATCGTACGGTCACTGGAGCTAGAATCGTTCATATTGACTAAGTTGACAAAGCCCTTCATCCCCGTCAACTTAGTAGGCCCACAAGTCAGCCTCGCACCAAGGTGGGTCCCAGCTAGCCGGGGGAGTATTCATTTTTTTGTGCGTAATAAGGAGGCACTTCCGGTGGGTCCGAGCTGACAGCGGGGGGAACGTTTTTTTCGCGAAATACGGTGGCCCGTCAGGTGGGTCCCAGCAGTCAGGGGGCAAACGTTTTTTTCGCAAAATACGGTGGCCCGTCCAGTGGGTCCCTGCTGTCAGTTGGAGGAATCATTATTTTCCGCGTAATAAGGAGGCACTTACTTGCTGCGGCCGTGAACCCAGCTGAGACTCTCCACGTACGATGGAAGTCGTTCCTTGACCACGTATACCTCGCCGCGTTCCGTTGCATGCATGCGTCCATGGGCGTGATGCGTCCCCACTGTCAGCCTCTCACGTACAGTCATCTTCCGATGACTCTCGGTTGTTGACCACGTTGACCACGCAGTGGAGTCGTAGATGGAGAAGAGTGGGACGGCGCAGTGGAGTCGTAGATGGAGAGGACTGGGAAACTTCACTGGTTCGGGTGCGCGGCAGCACAGCCGCGGTGCTGCCCACGGGAGACAGGAGCAAGAACAGAGGTTGAAGAAGGAGCACGGCTGTTGGATTAACATCCAACGGTCCAGCTGCTAGAATCATTTGTTGATTAAGTTGACAAAGCCGTGCGTACACGTCCGCTTAGTAGGCCCACAAGTCAGTCACCAAATCTGACGGGTCCCAGCTGTCAACGGGATGAATAATTTTTAACAAGGAGGCACTTCCTTCCTGTGACACCCCAAAATTTTGACCTTGTTTTTTTTAATTAAAAATTTTGCGAGGAAATAAAACTTTTCCATTTGTCTAGATTTACCCTTTTGATATTTTGGATTTTTACCTCAAGTGGGAACTTTCCAAAAGTATTATTAGACTTGTATGCTCTCTCTAAGAAACAATTCTTATTCAGTGGATTTAATTGCAAGATTTGCCTTTCCCTGAGCTTTATTCTTTTAAAATGATTTTTCATAAATTTGGAGCCTGTTTTGCACTATAACCAATTGACAGATGCATCTAAAATTCCCACCAAAATTTGGGGATGTCATGTGATGTTTCCACATCACTTTTATGCAAAAATATCTTGTGGTCATTGGAGATTTTGAGCTCTACATCAACTTTCCAAATCTGGTACAGTAGGCATTTTTGCACTGCAACCTATTTAAATATTTCTTTAAAAATTCTTCCAAGTGTTTGGAGATGTCAGTAGATGCATACAATTCAACTTCATGCAAAAACCCAGTGTTGTTCTTTGAAATATTTGAGTGAATCAACCTCCTTTTCATTCTGGTCTAGTTTGGTGATTTGTACTGCAACCCTATTTTATTTTGCTCTAGTGCCCATGAGCTCTTTCCTGCTTGTGGCCCTCCCTACAAAACCGTTAAGTCCAGGAGAGTGGACCCATTGGAGGATTTTAAGTGCATGCAATGAGACCTTTTTCTTTCTGGCCAAAACTGAAGTTTTGCAAAACTTGCACTAGCAAGTTTCTGGTTTTGCCCAAATGATCTTGCCATCATCACCTACATCTAGAGAGACCCTGATCTGGAGATTTTGGCCACTCCAAGAGTTGCCTAAATGCACTTGGCTTTCTGTCGAACACTTGGTGTGCACAGTCAGTTTTGGCATGTTTTCTAGTTTGCATTATGGACTTGGTCCTCTGACCCAGCAACATTGTCCACTAAGATCCTAGCTACTCCTAACCTAGTCTTGTTAATTGCCAGCCTCACTCCAGCGCTCTAGGCTGCCCTGGCATTTCATAGAGCATGTCCCGTGCGTGCTCTGGGCGCGCCCAGAGCGCACGTTTTGCACGCGCGCGCACCGAGCCGCCGCGTCGCACTGCCGCACTCGCCGCGTTCGGCCCCTGGCCCTTGCTCGACTGCAGAGACGCGCACTACCCTCGCCCACTCTCCATGCCACCCCTAGCGCCCTACAGCGCCGCCGTCAGAACTTTTTGGTGGCACGCCGGCGTCGGCAGCGAGCTCCTGCCACAGACGGCGCCGCCCAAGCCACACCAGCGCGCCAGCTACCCCTATGAACAGCCCGAGCTTATCCTGGAGCCCGTCGGCACGCGCTCGTCGCCGCCACGTCGCCGTGCTGCTACAGCGCGACGGTCGCCGGCGTTCTTATCCACGGCTGCTGCGGGACCAGCCTCGAGCGCCTATAAAAGGAGGCCCCGAGCCCTTCCGAGCGCTCAGGCGACCTCAAGCCTTCCCCCTAGAGCTTCCCAAGCAGTGGATTGACCGGGCAAGGCCATCTTCCCCAACTCCGGCCGGTTCGGCCGCCGCTGCCTTCCGGTGCCATTCGTCGCAACCGGGCACGCCCTCGCACATCCAGCGCACCAACCGCTTCCCCTTGTTCATGCGGAGCTGCCCAGCGCCTCAGCCTCGACCGGAAACCACCGGAGCCCAAAACCCACTTCACTCCCATAGCCCCCTCCGCCGCGGAGCTCGCCGCCGGCGACTCCTTCCACCACCGTCGACCTAGCGACCACAGGGAGGACCGCCCCGGTCTGGCGGGTCCATCCCTGCCCTCAGGTGCCCTCGAGGAGCCGCCGTTCGTCGATGGCGATCGCCGGAGACCCGCCCCGTTCGGGCAGAGGAAGAGGAGGGAGAGGGGGGAATAGTCAAACCTGACCAGTGGGCCCTCTGGACCCACTGTCAGTGACCCCCGCGCCACCCACGCTGGATTAAGTGGTCACGTAAACGCCTGAGTACGTTTCCTCTGCTTCGAAAGCGTATTCTATATCAAAGCGTGTACTTTTTCTGTTTTATTTAAAAACAGAAATTTGACCAAACTTTGACTGGCTCTATCTTTAAAAATAAAACTCCAAATGAGTTGATTCTTTTTCCTACCTCTCTCTAATTTCATCTAGTTTATTTTAAGATTTATTTCAAAAATATTTGAGACAACTTTTTGTACTGTTTTTGAAATATTTGTTATTTGAATATTTTTCAAAATAGGAAATGGAGAGTGAGGAAAGCTTTCCAAAAAGTGCACCCCCTTGCATACTCTTGAAGGCAAGCATTCTGAACTCTGGCATAATATTTTTGTGTGGTGTTTTGATACGGTTACAACACCACTTTGACTTGGAGCATACGTTATTTTTTTTATGTATCGATAAAGTCACACACCTGAGTGCATTTTGGAGATGCTTTACTGTTAGTAATGGTTCTGCTGGAGATAAAGATCTTCCTCGTGAGCTCTCATGCATACCGGAAGGAAGCCAGGAAAGTCGTGGTCTTGGGTAGACACGAGCTTGTCCCTAGTTCCTCGTCGAGACGAGTATGTCCGGTATGGCATGGTGAGGCTTGATGAGTGGTGAGTTTATCTGTTGATGGAAATATTATTGGTTATGCTAATCTTTCGGAGAATACTTGGACCTCCTGAGTCGGCCGTAGGTCGAGTCTTGATTAGTAATTTCCCCCCCACTTGTTTTGTACTACCACTTGTCCCTGCCACGGGTAGGGTACGGTTCAGTAAGTTGTCAACCCCTTACCAAGGCACACACCGTACAGAGAGGCCATGGTGGAAGATACCGGATGCATCCGGTAGGCAGGCCACCTGGTCCGGGGGCATGGGTGTTTTCGGTTGGGACCGAGAGGGGGGCACCCCTTAGAGCGTGCGATATAAATTTGATCCCATGGTACCTCGAGGTTGTAGCCTCCCCACTTAGAGTTTTGCTTGGCAGGTGTCGTGGGTGATTCCAGACACCGGTAAGTTAAGCTGGTGTGTGCAGGTCAGGCGTGTTTTCCATTAAAAGGCTAGAGGCGGAATTAGTCCCGATGGACTAAATAAATCCGTTACTCGTGGGAAAAGAGTACACCCTCTACAGAGGTTATACCTATTCGGATAACCATGTTCATGGATTAGTACTTCAGTACCGAGATGGGTCTAGTGACGGTTTTCGTTTGGAGACACGATTAAACTGGATCATAGTAACGGTATTCGGATGGAGACACGATTAAACTGGATCATAGTAACGGTATTCGGATGGAGAAACGGCTAGACTAGATTTTGTTTATGACCTGTGACGTATGAGGATTATGTTTATTATTATGGACTAACCATTTACATTATTTGGATTATTGAGTATCCCTGGGACGGTTCTACCTCCTGGATATTCACTGTGATTATTCTTTTATAAGCCCTTTTTGTGGCGTCGCTCAGACGCCCGACTACGGCATGTTCGTCATTTATTTATTATTTATAAGCCCTTTATGTGGCGTCGCTCAGACGCCCGACTGTGGCATGTTTGTCATTTATTTATTATTCATAAGCCCTTTATGTGGCGTCGCTCAGACGCCCGACTGCGGCATGTTTGTTATTTATTTATCCCTTATAAGCCCTTTATGTGGTGTCGCTCAGACGCCCGACTGCGGCATTGTTAAATTTATTTGCAACCATTCGAGGAGTCATTTCAGACACTCGGTCGGTGCATTCTATTTTTACTCCCGTATTGCATGTTCATATTTTTCCTGCATGCGTGCATCGCAGATTTTCGTTTAATTCGTGACAGACGTTTTGATCATGAATATTTCGGTGCATGATTATCCCTTGTTATATTATACCCGTGTTCTTAAGGTTTGCGAGTACATTCAAACGTACTCACTGGCTTGTCCCTGGCTATTGTCTTGGCCAGATTTCTTGCGTGGACAGAGCCTTACGACGACAGCCCCGGAACCCATGTAAAGGTGATAGTAGCCTCGCGAAGATAGGAGTTATCCTGGTCAGCTGTTCTTGTGGGAAATGGAGTCCCATAGACGCAGATGAACCACAAACCGCTTCCGCCATCAACCACTAGAAACCAAGTGTTGTACTCCTATGCCACAATGGTCTTGTACTACATATTTTTGTACTTTGCTTGGAATTCTTGTATCAAGTTGGTGCCTCATCAGCTAACAGTAATCCTGGGGCTGGTGAGCACAAAGGCCGCTTTCTGGGGAAATTTATATCCCGAAAATCCGGTCGTGACAGACTTGGTATCAGAACCAGGCTGACCATTGGCCAATCCTATCTTAGCCAGGTCAATAAACCTAGGTTAACCAAATCACCAGACCTTAACCTAATCCCGGCCAAGCTTCTCGCGTAAGATAGCCCCACAGTGACCCGACGCCTTTCGGCGGATGGTGCCCAACCTATCAGCCTAGCCCGTCGATCACGCGCCAGTGACAGACACCTAACACGTCTCATTCGCAAGCGTGCGAAGGAAGACTCCGTCCCCTTTTCCTATAAAAAGGGCGCACTAGCCTCAACACAGCACAGCACAGCCTCTCTCCCAAACCAAGCCACGATGCCTGGCCCCATTGTTCACAATGAGACCACAGCAACCAACCTTGGAGGTTTTGTGACCGTGCTCGCAAACCTCACCTGCCGTGCCTATGCATTAGAAGAGCCTCCTGAATATCTTGTGTACCAAGGACCCATGTACGGTGAGAGCCGTCAGTACTGGGCCACTGTGCACATCTATGGTAGGGGTCTGTCGCCAGAACACCCCTACAGGTTTACTGGAAGGACAACTTCCTTTGAGCCACAAGCCATCCAGCTAGCAGCCCGAGAAGCTATAGTTCAACTCCGGCACTTGTCGCCCAGAGTTAACTGTCGCTCGTTCTACTACTACCCCAGTCGTGACGGGTATGGTAGGCCACCCCAGGTTGCCAACGGAGATCACGAGACAGATCCTGCACTGTTGCATCTGGTGCGCTATGTAAGCGCACTAGAACAACTGTTCGATCAAGTCACCCTTGATCTGATCGCAGCTCGTGGAGAACTGGTTCGCCGAGCCCTGGCGAGAGGAGACGTGGAGCCCGACGCTGACAACCCAGTCGTGCTGTTCGGACACCCGATCGATCCCTTGAGGTCTGCCCCAGCCATCAACCAGAGTGCTTTGGTGTCCCCAGAAGCGCTTCGTCGCCTTTTGGGAACCCGCTCCAACGGGATTGTGGCCAGCAACCCCCGCGATGGTCATCACCACTACCCCGACCCTGCAGCCCCTCAACCTCAACCAGCAAATCCCGACGGAGAAACCCGTGGAGAAACCTCGGCGTCCGCAAGGCCAGCCCACTTAGACATTAACAAAGTAGACTAAGTCGCTCGAGTTGTATCGAGCCTTAGTTTTCCTACGCTTTGTAATGGTGTGACCTTGTATCGCTTTTATTTAATGCTATCTGCTTGAGCGCCCCTGTTTTTGGAGTAGTAGCTATGCATATGTACGTTGGCATACAGTTGCATTTTTAAATTTCGGGCGCAGCTACCAAGACCAACCCCGACGGCACCCACAGTAATGCGTCACATTTATGTGATATGTATATCTGTGGCTTTGACCCAAGAACAGGATCGACAACCAGTTACCCTTCACCACGGTAGAAAACCCAGCCCCAATGCTATATAAAAGGCCACCTCGTGACCTTGCCAAGTACCCCTCACCTTGTGCACAACACTCACAGCCATTTCTTTGCCATGCCGACCCCCAGTATTTATTTGAGAACCCCAGACGCAACCCCGGGTAGCTTTGTTAAATTATTGTGGGACTTTACCTGCAGTACCATGAGTGCCATCCATCCACCCCAGTACGAGTTGCTCAAATCGAGGATCACCCCATCCACCTCGAAATATTGGGCAGTGGTGCACATCCCTCCCTCAAACCCAAACCAAGACCCAACAGAAGTTTCCTTCGTGGGGAAATCCATGCCGACTCCGCATATGGCCATAGAAGCTGCTGCGTACGAGGCGCTCGCTTGTCTTCGATTCGCGGTACCCTATGCCAGCGAGCGAGGATATTATTATTTTCCGAGTCGTGTAGCACCCGGAGAAGTTGCATCTTTTCCCGGTGGACGAATTGAGAGAGATCCAGTACTGGCCAACCTTGCCCAGTACGTTATCGCTCAGGAGCGTTTGACTCAGCGGGTAATGGGTTATCTCCAGAGCCTTGCTGATTTAAATCCTCGGATCGCTATTGGCAGACCACTGAGGCCTGACCAGGAGAGGCGCATTCATCGACTGGTCAACCCGCTTCCCCCGATAGAAGAGGAGTGTGCCCCAGTACCAGAGACGTTTTCTCAGGACCCTGCCCTTTTCCCGTTTTCTTTGTAAACGTCACCGTTGTGTTTTTTTATCCCAGTATTTATTTATGTTTTGTAACTTGTGCGTGGTATCCAAAAAAAATTGTGCGGCGTATCAAATTTTTGGTTTCAATTATGTGAGCAGTTTTACTGCTGTTAATTTTGTTTTAACTAATTTTCACTCGCGATGAATTTTGTAATGAGATTTCTTTCCCCGAGTTGCTGCAGCGTATATATCTTCACGGCATAGATTTTTATTCGCACAGCACCATAACAACAGACTCACAACCACAACCACTCGACCTCGTGCGCTAATTACAAATCCCCGTACACATTTTTGCGCCTAACGGATCACACCCGAGGACACCACAGTCTCAGTAAGAGAGATTTGGGGTAATCATTCGGGCGCGAGTTGCCCCAGCACACCGACAGCAGTTAGCACTCGATGCCGCACCTAATCCTCGTGATCGCCGCCACCGCGAAGAGCTAACACTCGAGCGGCAGCATCACAACGATCATCCAGGATCATCGCGCACAAGAGCACGGATAACCCCAGCAGCACCACCAAACCTCCACACACCAGGACCACGTACCAGTCCGGCATCGCCTCCGCCATTAGAGCCTCGTCTCGAGCTCCTGCTAACAGCAATGGAGGAGAAGGAAGGAGAAGTAGAAGCGAGGCCAGGTGTGAGGAAGAAGAGAGGAGCACCGCGATCGTTTTATAGCTCGAGATCGGTGTACGGTGGGCGAGGTCCACCAGCGCCACTCGTCGCTCGATCGCCGGTGTTTGGAGGCGAGTCCGCGAGCAGTGCCGACAGTGCACTGGCCCGCGAGGTGAGTGCACGCTGCCCCGGCAGCTAGCACGCCGCGCACTACCGCAGTACGGCCTAGATGCCCTACGCGCTAGGCGTCGCCGGTGGAGGAAGCGCGGGAGAGCACGCGAGAGAGAAGAGAGAGCCAGAGGTAGAAGAAGAGGCCGACAGTGGGCCCCAGGTCCACCTGTCAGCCAGAGAGAGCACTGTGCTCTCGGGTATGACCAACGTGTTTTAGTAATTTAGAATTTATTCTGAATTACTGTATCTGCGTAGAAATATCTCGTTTTCCCCGACCATCGATTTTTCCACGCAACGCCAGTACGCCACACTGTGGTTTTACACCACTAATTGCCCTCTCACTGTAGCCACATTTTTATTGCACAGTAGAATGTTTGCTTTTGGTAAGGGCAATGTTTGTTCAAAACAGCTTTTAACAAATCTCGAGGACGAGATTTTTCTTAAGGGGGGTGGTGTTGTGACACCCCAAAATTTTGACCTTGTTTTTTTTAATTAAAATTTTTGCCAGGAAATAAAACTTTTCCATTTGTCTAGATTTACCCTTTTGATATTTTGGATTTTTACCTCAAGTGGGAACTTTCCAAAAGTATTATTGGACTTGTATGCTCTCTCTAAGAAACAATTCTTATTCAGTGGATTTAATTGCAAGATTTGCCTTTCCCTGAGCTTTATTCTTTTAAAATGATTTTTCATAAATTTGGAGCCTGTTTTGCACTACAACCATTTGAAAGATGCATCTAAAATTCCCACCAAAATTTGGGGATGTCATGTGATGTTTCCACATCACTTTTATGCAAAAATATCTTCTGGTCATTGGAGATTTTGAGCTCTACATCAACTTTTCAAATCTGGTCCAGTAGGCATTTTTGCACTGCAACCTATTTAAATATTTCTTTAAAAATTCTTCCAAGTGTTTGGAGATGTCAGTAGATGCATACAATTCAACTTCATGCAAAAACCCAGTGTTGTTCTTTGAAATATTTGAGTGAATCAACCTCCTTTTCATTCTGGTCCAGTTTGGTGATTTGTACTGCAACCCTATTTTATTTTGCTCTAGTGCCCATGAGCTCTTTCCTGCTTGTGGCCCTCCCTACAAAACCCTTAAGTCCAGGAGAGTGGACCCATTGGAGGATTTTAAGTGCATGCAATGAGACCTTTTTCTTTCTGGCCAAAACTGAAGTTTTGCAAAACTTGCACTAGCAAGTTTCTGGTTTTGCCCAAATGATCTTGCCATCATCACCTACATCTAGAGAGACCCTGATCTGGAGATTTTGGCCATTCCAAGAGTTGCCTAAATGCACTTGGCTTTCTGTCGAACACTTGGTGTGCACAGTCAGTTTTGGCATGTTTTCTAGTTTGCATTATGGACTTGGTCCTCTGACCCAGCAACATTGTCCACTAAGATCCTAGCTACTCCTAACCTAGTCTTGTTAATTGCCAGCCTCACTCCAGCGCTCTAGGCTGCCCTGGCAT
Source organism: Triticum aestivum (assembly GCF_018294505.1). NCBI lineage: Eukaryota > Viridiplantae > Streptophyta > Magnoliopsida > Poales > Poaceae > Triticum > Triticum aestivum. The sequence continues at coordinate 324,077,362 of NC_057799.1, forward strand.
TTCGTCAAGCATGTCCCGTGCGTGCTCTGGGCGCGCCCAGAGCGCCCGTTTTGCACGTGCGCGCACCGAGCCGCCGCGTCGCACTGCCGCACTCGCCGCGTTCGGCCCCTGGCCCTTGCTCGCCTGCAGAGACGCGCACTACCCTCGCCCACTCTCCACGCCACCCCTGGCGCCCTACAGCGCCGTCGTCAGAGCTTTTTGGCGGCACGCCGGCGTCGGCAGCGAGCTCCTGCCACGGACGGCGCCGCCCAAGCCACACCAGCGCGCCAGCTGCCCCTATGAATAGCCCGAGCTTATCCTGGAGCCCGTCGGCACGCGCTCGTCGCCGCCACGTCGCCCTGCTGCTATAGCACGACGGTCGCCAGCGTTCTTATCCACGGCCGCCGCGGGACCAGCCTCGAGCGCCTATAAAAGGAGGCCCCGAGCCCCTCCGAGCGCTCAGGCGACCTCAAGCCTTCCCCCTAGAGCTTCCCAAGCAGTGGATTGACCGGGCAAGGCCATCTTCCCCAACTCCGGTCGGTTCGGCCGCCGCTGCCTTCCGGTGCCATTCATCGCAACCGGGCACTCCCTCGCACATCCAGCGCCACCAACCGCTTCCCCTTGTTCATGCAGAGCTGCCCAGCGCCTCAGCCTCGATCAGAAACCACCGGAGCCCAAAACCCACTTCACTCCCGTAGCCCCCTCCGCCGCGGAGCTCGCCGCCGGCGACTCCTTCCACCACCGTCGACCCAGCGACCACAGGGAGGACCGCCCCGGTCTGGCGGGTCCATCCCTGCCCTCAGGTGCCCTCGAGGAGCCGCCGTTCGTCGACGGCGATCGCCGGAAACCCGCCCCGTTCAGGCAGAGGAAGAGGTGGGAGAGGGGGGAATAGTCAAACCTGACCAGTGGGCCCTATGGACCCACTGTCAGTGACCCCCGCGCCACCCACGCTGGATTAAGTGGTCACGTAAATGCCTGAGTACGTTTCCTCTGCTTCGAAAGCGTATTCTGTATCAAAGCGTGTTCTTTTTCTGTTTTATTTAAAAATAGAAATTTGACCAAACTTTGACTGGCTCTATCTTTTAAAATAAAACTCCAAATGAGTTGATTCTTTTTCCTACCTCTCTCTAATTTCATCTAGTTTATTTTAAGATTTATTGCAAAAATATTTGAGACAACTTTTTGTACTGTTTTTGAAATATTTGTTATTTGAATATTTTTCAAAATAGGAAATGGAGAGTGAGGAAAGCTTTCCAAAAAGTGCACCCCCTTGCATACTCTTGAAGGCAAGCATTCTGAACTCTGGCATAATATTTTTGTGTGGTGTTTTGATACGGTTACAACACCACTTTGACTTGGAGCATACGTTATTTTTTTATGTATCGATAAAGTCACACACCTGAGTGCATTTTGGAGATGCTTTACTGTTAGTAATGGTTCTGCTGGAGATAAAGATCTTCCTCGTGAGCTCTCATGCATACCGGAAGGAAGCCGGGAAAGCCGTGGTCTTGGGTAGACACGAGCTTGTCCCTAGTTCCTCGTCGAGACGAGTATGTCCGGTATGGCATGGTGAGGCTTGATGAGTGGTGAGTTTATCTGTTGATGGAAATATTATTGGTTATGCTAATCTTTCGAAGAATACTTGGACCTCCTGAGTCGGCTGTAGGTCGAGTCTTGATTAGTAATTTTTCCCCCACTTGTTTTGTACTACCACTTGTCCCTGCCGCGGGTAGGGTACGGTTCAGTAAGTTGTCAACCCCTTACCAAGGCACACACCGTACAAAGAGGCCATGGTGGAAGATACCGGATGCATCCGGTAGGCATGCCACCTGGTCCGGGGGCATGGGTGTTTCCGGTTGGGACCGAGAGGGGGGCACCCCTTAGAGCGCGCGATATAAATTTGATCCCATGCTACGTCGAGGTTGTAGCCTCCCCACTTAGAGTTTTGCTTGGCAGGTGTCGTGGGTGATTCCAGACACCGGTAAGTTAAGCTGGTGTGTGCAGGTCAGGCGTGTTTTCCATTAAAAGGCCGTAGGCGGAATTAGTCCCGATGGACTAAATAAATCCGTTACTCGTGGGAAAAGAGTACACCCTCTGCAGAGGTTATACCTATTCGGATAACCATGTTCATGGATTAGTACTTCAGTACCGAGATGGGTCTAGTGACGGTTTTCAGATGGAGACACGATTAAGCTGGATCATAGTAACGGTATTCGGATGGAGACACGATTAAACTGGATCATAGTAACGGTATTCGGATGGAGAAACGGGTAGACTAGATTTTGTTTATGACCTGTGACGTATGAGGATTATGTTTATTATTATGGACTAACCATTTACATTATTTGGATTATTGAGTATCCCTGGGACGGTTCTACCTCCTGGATATTCACTGTGATTATTCTTTTATAAGCCCTTTTTGTGGCGTCGCTCAGACGCCCGACTACGGCATGTTCGTCATTTATTTATTATTTATAAGCCCTTTATGTGGCGTCGCTCAGACGCCCGACTGCGGCATGTTTGTCATTTATTTATTATTCATAAGCCCTTTATGTGCCGTCGCTCAGACGCCCGACTGCGGCATGTTTGCTATTTATTTATCCCTTATAAGCCCTTTATGTGGTGTCGCTCAGACGCCCGACTGCGGCATTGTTAAATTTATTTGCAACCATTCGAGGAGTCATTTCAGACACTCGGTCGGTGCATTCTATTTTTACTCCCGTATTGCATGTTCATATTTTTCCTGCATGCGTGCATCGCAGATTTTCGTTTAATTCGTGACAGACGTTTTGATCATGAATATTTCGGTGCATGATTATCCCTTGTTATATTATACCCGTGTTCTTAAGGTTTGCGAGTACATTCAAACGTACTCACTGGCTTGTCCCTGGCTATTGTCTTGGCCAGATTTCTTGCGTGGACAGAGCGTTACGACGACAGCCCCGGAACCCATGTAAAGGTGATAGCAGCCTCGCGAAGATAGGAGTTATCCTGGTCAGCTGTTCTTGTGGGAAATGGAGTCCCATAGACGCAGATGAACCACAAACCGCTTCCGCCATCAACCACTAGAAACCAAGTGTTGTACTCCTATGCCACAATGGTCTTGTACTACATATTTTTGTACTTTGCTTGGAATTCTTGTATCAAGTTGGTGCCTCATCAGCTAACAGTAATCCTGGGGCTGGTGAGCACAAAGGCCGCTTTCTGGGAAATTTATATCCCGAAAATCCGGTCATGACACTTCCGTGCGAAGATACAGCCGGTGGGTCCCAGCTGTCAGGTGGAGAATTTTTTTCGCAAAACAAGGAGGTCCCTCCTGTAGCTGGTTCGAATCCAAACCTAGACTATGACTATATATGGTGCTATGCTACTCTGCAAGTAATGAAACTGACATATCCAACGTTCGCTTCTCCTCTTCTCTACTTACTCTGCCTAGCATCAGAAGCACTGGCCGCAGCAACCATGTCCGCTGGCCGCTCGTCCACCTGCTCTTCAGCAGGCAACAACCAGATATGCGCCAAGTCGCCACCCGTACCATCGCCTGTGGGTCTCATCACACCCCCGCCGGCACGCGCACCGTAGCCGATTGCTCATCGCAACCCGCTGCCGTTGGTGTGGTGCCACTGCTGCAAATCACGTAGAGTCATCCGTCGCTTCTCAACCACAATCCGCAACCCTGGCCGAGTCTTCTACAAATGCCTGAATCATGGGGTAATAATATGTTTAAGTGTTGTTCTACTGCTTTCAGTTGCTGATTTTTTTAATAGGTTGGTTGATGATCTTCCAATTTGATTCATGCAGAAAAGGGAAGATTCGTGTGATTTGTATTTCTAGGAAGTTCCTGATGTGGGGGAATGCAACTACGCTGATTATTTGGTTAGCCGAGGAATCCCAATACCAGCAGGTTGGGGTGTTGGACAAGTAACTGAAGGAACGACAGAAGAGGAAGATGCAGAGCAGAAGGTTAAAGATGCAGTTCCTCTGATCATGGCCAAGCAACAGCTGCTGAACAGCCTTGACAGCAATGAGGAGATAAAGAGCTTGTGAAGATAATGGGCAAAATCGATGTGCTCTATATGATGATTGTCTCTTTATTTGCAGTGTATGTAGCACTCGTGACGTATTCAGTGGCTACGACATGAGCACTTTGCTGAAACTAGTAATGAATGAAACCTGTGTAGCAGGCTGGGCGTAGTGTTGTGAACATCTAATGATTTCTATTAACGGAAATCAGGGGGTATCCCCTTTTGCTCATATAAATAAATAAATAGCAGAGGCCCTGTCGGGTCAGCTTTGTTCTCATTCGAAGACATCGAGCAAATTGCAGTCCAACAGCAAACTATGTCATCAAATTCAAGTTTCACAGCCAAATATGAGTACAACTAAACAACAATGTCATCATGTTTTAGTTGTCATACAATCACCAAACACAAATCAGCATTCATAACAAGTGATGTTCTCACAGCAAAATACTAAACAACATGTTCATCAGGTTTCAGTTGTCATAGCAAACACAATTTCACATAGTAGATAAAAAAACGTCTTCTGACAGGCAAATACGACAAAAGCAATGTAATCATCATCCGCAGCAGCAGCGTCAACATCTTCGCCATGTGTATCAGTCTGAATCATAATTCCCCACAGTGTCATCTTCTTCTTCGTCCTCAACGTCCTCGAACGTTGGCTTCTTCTTGATCAACTCTTGTATGTCCACACCACGACAGGCAATCTTTTCGCCGGCGTCATTGACGTGATGGTTCTCAAAGATATTAGGAACATATGTGTTATCTTGTACATCAGGAGCAGTGTAAGCATCATCTTGTTGTGCAACTTCATTAAACGAATTCCTCTGCTCAAACCTTTGCAATACTCTCCAGTCATCGCTATGTGCAAATGTGTCTTCCAAGAAAAATATCTGTGTTGCCTTATTTGCCAAAATAAAAGGCTCGTTGGTCTGGTACGCCGCCTTGACATTGATGGATTTGAAATAATCATCAGCTCTGGGTTTTGCAATCTTGGAAAACAGGTTATACCAACGATAGCACAACAGAACCACACACCGATGATCCTCGAAACTGGAGATATACTGCAACTGAACAATGTCTATTATGTTAGCATACATTTCAGTTGTCTCTTTGTCATACGTATCCGTGCTCATGATGGCACTGTTTTGTATCTTCCTGCCTTCGTCTCGTGCAAGGGTGTTGTAGCACACATCTCCAACAACGCAAGATTCATAATGTCTTACCCGAGTATCAGGACCCATTGCTAGTGAGTAAAGGGCATCATCAACTGCCTGCCCATCCTCCCGCATCTTCTTAACCTATGGTTAGAAAATAGACAAGTTGATCATCTTATGTACTCAATATATTAAAAAAACTGACAGTGCACTTCAAAAGCTTACATGGTTCTTGAACCATTTCGCAAATCCTGCCATAACCAGTTTGTCAATGTTTCTTGGATTTTGCGGCAGTAACTCCTCTTTGTAGATGCTGCACAACATAGTGATCGCGTCAAACATCTAAATATATAAGAATGTGCTGCAAGTTTAGTAGATTACGATGTATAAGCTGCAGTACTGCACTTACTTGATATAAGGTAGTATCTCAGGACAGTTATTCAACACATACCAAACCATTTTGTCCAAATCTTTAGGTTTGTCCTCTTGTCGACTCTTCCCTGTAACTCGAACAGAATAATCGAAAACATTGAGCCCGGGATTGTCTTCACCCACCTGTTTGCTAAGCTGGTCAGCTGTTTCAATGTATTTTGAGCAGAATGTCAACGCTTCTGTAGCAATGTAGGCCTCTGCAATGGAACCCTCGGGTCTAGCTCTGTTCCTAACATAGCCCTTGAAAGTGCCTAGCCGCCTTTCAATAGGGTACATCTAGCCATACTGTACTGGACCTCTAAGTAGTGCCTCATCAGGTGGATGAACAGCCAAATGCACCATCACATCAAAGAAGGCTGGAGGATATATCTTCTCAAGGTCGCATAGGATAGTTGGTATCTTGTCTCTAAGACGCTCCAAAGCATCTATCCTGATATTCCTACTGCAGAGTTCCCTGAAGAATTGTCCCAACTCTGCAACTGCTCTGTATAAGTCAGGGCGGCCCAATCCTCTAAGGATAACAGGTAAAACCCTTTGAAGTAGGACGTGGCAGTCATGAGTTTTCAACCCTTGTACCTTGTTTCCATCTGCACTGACTCTCCTTTCAGGGTTGGAAGCAAATCCATGTGGGAATCTCACACGTGACAGGACCTCGCAGAATTCTTTTCTTTTTACCTTGTCCAAGACGTACACAACTGGTGCCATATCCCGTGGTTTACCTTCATCTTGCACCTGCAAATCCTTTCTGATACCCAGGTGTGTCAAATCAATCCTAGATTTTAAGGTATCTTTCATCTTGCTTTCAATATTAAGAAGTGTGCCAATAATGCTGTCACATGTATTTTTCTCGATGTGCATCACATCAAGATTATGCCGCAGATCCAAATCTTTCCAATACTCCAAGTCCCACAAAGTGGACCTGCGGGTAAACAATAATCTCTCTTCTACCCTGCCACGCTTCCTTTTCCCGCTACCATTACCAGGATGGTTTCCTGGTGTAATATGCCTGGCCTTCTCTAATTCCACTTGCAACTCATCGGCGGTGAGCCTCTTTGGCGCATCACGGTTTTCATGCTTTGCATTGAACACATGTCTTCGGTATTTTCTAGGATGCGGCTTGTCCTTGGCAAGGAAACGGCGGTGTCCAATGTAACAGATCTTGCTAAGTATTGCGTATGACAGCGGATTCCTGTCACAGCGAACACATGCATTGTAACCATGTGTCATTCTCCCTGACATAGTGCCCAAAGCCGGATAATCATGGATGCACCAAATTATAACAGCACGCAGAAAGAAATTAGCTGGCGGGCTGCTATATAGGTCTCGAGTGAGAACACCCTTCCATAGCTGTTGAAGTTCCTCCACAAGAGGCTCCATGAACAAATCAAAATCCTTTCCAGGACTTTTTGGACCTGGGATGAGCAAGGCCATCATGTAGTTTGATTCTTTGGTGCAGACATTTGGAGGCATGTTGTAAGGGATAACAAGCACTGGCCACATGCTATATGTGGCGCTCTGGTGGCCAAATGGGTTAAATCCATCTGAAGCTAAGCCAAGTCTAATGTGTCTCGGGTCAGCAGCAAACTCTTTGTGTTTATCATTGAAGCTTTTCCACTCACTACCATGAGATGGATGGCTCATTACATTCTGATCTCTGTACTCCTGGTTTCTAGAATGCCACAATACATCCTCTCTTGTTTCAGCATCATGAAACAACCTCTGCAATCTTGGTATAATTGGAAAATGTCTCAGAACATTATGAGGAATCCTCTTCACAGCATCGCCATCTTTCCATCTTGATGATTTGCATTTCGGGCATTCACTTAAGTTGGCATAATCCTTCCGGAACAGAACACAATTATTCTTACAAACATGGATCATATCATATCCAATTCCAACTGCACGAAGGAAATTCTTCATTTTACTGTAGGTGTGTGGCAGCTCAGACGCATCTGGGAAAGATTCGCGGAAAGCAGCCAACATCGCATCGAATGATTTGTTGGTCATCCGCTCAGATGTCTTCACCTGAAGAAAGGTGACCATAGCTGAGAATACTGACAGCTTATTTCCTGGGGTGACAGCAACGTTGCATTGTTCCAACATGCGGGCCCACCGTTTTTCTTCTGCAGGTGAAAGTTCACGGAATGCACGAGCATTTCGTAGCATTGTTTCAATGTTGGTCAAACTCACTGGCTCCGCCACCACCACCTCCTCCTCCTCTTCCACCTGAGCATCAGGCAGATCAAGATGGTGATCTGCTGCTTCCACGTAGTCAATAACATTGACGTTCACAGCTTCACCATGATGAACCCACCTAGTATATGTGACCGACATCCCATACAAGTGTAGATGATTTTGCACAGTTGACTGGGGTCTTGTAACTGAATTCATACAACTGCTACACGGGCAGAGCACATCTGATTTCGGACCACCGTACTCAGCTCTGATAAAGTTCATGAAGTTTTCAACCCCCTCGACATATGCAGCGGAGAATCTTCGAGCAGAAGTTATCCAAGTCCTGTCCATCTGTTAGACATACAAATTAGTTCTTCTACTAGATATTACAGGAAAAACATATATGCTTTTTTATGAAGTCCAGAAAAAAATACCTAGGTCGATGTCTAAAGCTATGGCAAGATATTTGGACGAGCAGATCTAAGTAACGAAATATATGTAAAGCTAATTCAGCAAACAGATTTGAGTGCCAAATTATGGCAGGCTGTTTCAGCAGTCAATGAGGCCGAGCACACAGCCATCGAACTATCGAAGGCCATCGCAGCAACAAAGATCGAGTATAAAACGGTGTAGAGCTATTTCACCTAACAGATTGGCTACTAGACCATGGCAATCTACGTCACAATAAATATATGGCAGGATATTTTAGCAACTAATCGGCCTTGGCATGCCATCTCAGCTAAGCAGATTGAGTGCAGAACAGGGCAAGGAAGCTTCTTAAGCAGAGCATATTGACAGTAAACTACTTCGGCAAACAGTGAGATTAACAGCGTCTATCAGCTAACATTCAGCGCTACACCGACATGAACGGGGCCTCAGTCTAGAATGCGCGTACCGTGGGAGAAGCTGACCGCCGTGCGTCTCCACACGAACGTCGCCAGCGGTGGCGGCGCTGACCGCCGTGCGCCTCCACAAGAACGTAGCCAGAGGTGGCGGCGCGGCTAGAGGACGGCAGTCTACGAGAGCGTACTGTGGGAGCGAGAGGATCGCCGAACCGCGGCGCCGACGTATCGGCGCGGCGGGGAGGGCGGCTTTGGCGGAGCGAATGGAGTGGAGGGGGACAGGGGGGAGGGGGTTTGGGGAATATTATTGGCTAGTTGGCCGAAGGGCGGTTGAATCGGATTTGGGGGGAATTTTTGGGTGTGGGGGGGGGAGGATTTTCGCGCGGTGGGCGGGGGGAGTTTGGCGCATGGTCGGTTTCTCCAAGTGCAGTCCCACGTGTCAGTGAAGAGGCAAGCCGAAGCGCGTTCCGTTTGCGTGAGCCGTGTGCAGGACCGAACGTGTGTGGGGTGCAATGCGACCGCGACAGGAGTGTTGTGAGTGTACCCCTTTTTTCCTTTTAAACTAGGTGCTTCGCCCCCTCAAAAAAATATGTTGCTTCGCGCGATCCATCGATACTACTACTAGTAATCCGGTAATCCCGACTAAAACGGCGCGGCCGGGTCTTTTCCCGCGCGATATGCTGGGAGGTTGGCTTAGTTGGGTTTTTTAGGACGAGTAATGCTACACCTACGTAATCCCAGTTACGTAATTAACGTAATGTGAAACGTGTGAGCTGTTGATTGTAGATTGGGGGGAGGGAGGGGCCCACCACCATGAAAATCAGGGGAGGAGAGAGAGAGGCAATTTACGTTAACCCTTTCGTAGGTTCCGTAGATGTAGAAAGATGTGTCCGATCCTGCAATATAGGCCGTCCGATCTATATCTAACGGATAGGAAGGAAACTATGACAATTTACCCGCACTCCTCTCCACATTTGCAGATAAGGCTTTCCCTCGTTCATCCTTTTCTCCCACAAGATCTTGATCTTCCGTGCAACGCACGGGCATCTTGCTAGTACTCCTACAATATGTATATTATTGTGAAAGTTCATATACACCGGCCGAGATTAATGCAAACACGGCAGATTTTCATTACATTTCGAACTTTTATAGGACAGAAAAATAAAAGAAACCCGACCCTAAACCTATTCTACGGCGGCGACCGACGTCCTCCATCTGCGATCTCTATGTACGGGGGCGGGGTTCAAGACCCGTGAAGTGAAGGTGCGGTCTCCGGCGAGGAAGAGTAGAACACGGGATACGGACCGGCCAGTTGGCACACCATGCCCTGCCGCCTCCCATGCCCTACTCATCCTCGGAGGAGTCCCCGACCTCGGCGGTGCCGGACGTTGGACGGCGGCAAGTAGGACGCGTGGCTGACGGTGCTCCCGTCGTCGGCCGCCAGCGTGGCCACCGCTTGTGCGGTCGCGTCCGCGTCCGGCTACGCCGCTATTGCGTCGCGAGAGGCGACTTGAGCGAGGGCGGCGACCTCGAGCTTCATCCCCGAAGACAAGCTCTCCCGCAGAGCGTTCGCACTTGCGGTCATGGCGGATGTGGTGCCAGGTAGGAGGACGATGCGCTATGGTGTGGAGGTTAGCTGGGCGTTGCCGCTTTAAGTAGCGCATTCCGGTGAGGCCAAGCGTCCGGGTGCGTCATTAAGTCGCCGGAGTTGGTTCCTCGGGCACCGAGCCTCTTAACGACGACATACGAACGGACGGCATGAATGCGGGCAGCTGGCGCCGGCTGGGAACGCACCGCGCGACGGCGCGAGGGACGAGGGTTTTGGTGTGCCAGGGTAGTCAGCTGCGGTCGTGGCAACGTTGGAGATGCCCTTTGCTCACATGCGATCCCCGCATGTCATTGAAAAAGCAAGACGACCCGGCATGGTCTCAGGTCCAGAGGATGCAGTTGGCCGCGCTACACCACTCCGCGGACGCGTCGCGGCGCCCCGTGCATCCTCGACGAGCCGGGTGTTGGGGTGTGTTTGGATTGTGGCCAAAGTGCACCTTACCAAAATTTTGGTCATGACCCAAAGATTGGTCTTTGTTTGGATGGTTGCCATTTTTTTGGCATGCCAATGAACTCTAGCCAACTCTAGTTCATTTTTCTTGCCAATGTCGGCCAAATCATGGGCAACCAATACCTCAACCAAAATTTTGGTCATGACCCAAAGATTGGTCTTTGTTTGGATGGTTGCCATTTCTTTGGCATGCCAATGAACTCTAGCCAACTCTAGTTCATTTTTCTTGCCAATGTCGGCCAAATCATGGGCAACCAATACCTCAACCAAAATTTTGGCTACCCAATGCTTTGATGGGGCAACCTTGGGCACAAACCAAACATACCGTTGGTCGTGCCACAGCACTAACGCCACCCTCGGCACACTGAAACCGACCGTGTCTAGCGACGATATGAGCGTGTCGCTCACCGCGGTCGCCGTGTCCAGAGGCGGTGCTGGAGCTGCGCCCCGTTGTTGGCCCCAACGACCCACATGAACGGTTGTCGGTGGCGAGGAGGTCGTGGGCCAGCTCCTCCATTGGACTAGTCTGCGCTACGTCGTCCCGACGGGTGTGCCCCACATGTCGGTTTCCCTGTTTTCCCGGCCATATTCGAGCGTCAGTGCTCCGCGTTGCGCATTAGGCCTTTCACTATGTAGGCCAAGCGAGACAACTTATTGTTTATTTGAGCCGTTCAAGTATAATCATGTGGCGTTTGCTTATTTCTCATTCCTCTCCAACCCTCTTCTCCATCGATCATGTCGCCCTCCAGTCGAGTCCATCCTCCCGCATGCCTCATTTGAACATTCCGCCGAGTATCATTCGCATGTACCCACCCTAGTCCTCTTTCAATAGATCTCCGGACCCCGAGATGAAATCGAGAGGGAACGAGTGGGGGCACGTGATACCTAAGGCGGATTCAAAATTTTGAACCGGTGATCATAGCATCCGCAAATCATATATAAAGGGTATTCAATGTTCGTTTCGTTTTTGAACGTACAATATACTCCCCCTATCCTTTCTAGTTTACATATAAGTTTTATGTGTAGTCAAAGTATCTCTACTTTGATCAAAAAGGTATCAACATTCAACAACGCCCAATCAATATTGTTAGATTCGTACGTACTCCTAGATTTGTACTCGAGATGGTTTCCAATTTGACTATTGACAAGATTAATAGTACATGAGATGTATAATGTGAAAATTATATCATTGGAAACTCCTTTCACATACGAATTTGACCGTATGCTTTGTGTAAGTTGCATGTCATATATTATTACTCTAACATTTGGTCAAAGTTAGCCTCGAAAAACGCATTAGACCCTGTATGCTTTGTGTAAGTTGCATGTCATATATTATTACTCTAACATTTGTGTAAGTTGCATGTCATATATTATTACTCTAACATTTGGTCAAAGTAGTATAGTGGAAGTGGATCCTCTGACGTAGGTATCCCTGCCTTACCCTCCCTTTCGGTCACTTACTGGCGGACCCCATGCTTGCTAGGCCCCGCATGTCAGTTACTCAATGGGTTCGGCCACGTCAGGGGATCCTCATCCGTAGTATACTCCCTCTGTTTTTATTTACTCCGCATAAAACGGAGGGAGTGGTGGTATAATAAATGACGCGGGCGGGGGAGGGGGAGGGACGTCGGTTTGCTCTCAACTGCGGTCCCACAAGCGAGCGAAAACGCAAGACGAAGCGCGTTCCATTCGGTGAGCGACGTGGAGGGTCCAGCGTGCCGGGCTGCAACGCGAACGCGACAAGAGCGATGTACAGTCAAAACCGATTGACCGGTCGTCACCGGAACCACTATTCACACCAGAACCTTCGCTGCTCGGCCTACGCCAGCCACTGCCCTAAAACCACACCAAATCTCCAGCCCATTCCCCCACCTTTCGATCCCCTAGCCCGCATCAAGCGTCCCCTAGTTCGCCGGAAAGCCATGGTGCGCCGCAAGATCACTTACTACAAGATGCTGACGCCGGAGCGCCGCGCAGAAATCGCGGCGGCGGTCGGCGCCACAGACCTCCGTTCCCAAGCTCGCTTTGCGGCGGGCCAATCCCCGAGTTCTCTGGAGCCAAGCTACGAGGAGGAGGAAGCCGATCCAATGTTCATGGCGGAGGTCGCGGCGCAGAAGGCCCCCGATGGGTATGAGACGATGGACGTCGACTTCGTGCCGGCGTCCGAGTCCCCCATGGTGCAGGCGGACCAGCGGTTCAACATGGCGATACTAAAGGAGGACCGGGAGGCAGAGGCTCAACTCGACGCGGAGCGCGCGCATGCCGCTGCCATCGAGGCTCTCCTGCAGGCGGAACCGGATGTCGTGGATGTGAACCGGGCGGCGGAGGCTCAACTTGAGGCGGAGCGCGCGGATGCCGCTGCCATCGAGGCCCTCCTGCAGGCGGAACCGGACGTCCTGGACTTGAACCGGGCGGCAGAGGCTCGACTCGACGCAGAGCGCGCGGATGCCGCTCTCATCGACGCCCTCCTGCAGGCGGAACCGGACGTCCTGGACTTGAACCGGGCGGCGGAGGCTCGACTCGACGCGGAGCGCGCGGATGCCGCTGCCATCGAGGCCCTCCTGCAGGCGGAACCGGACGTCCTCGACTTGAACCGGGCTGTGCTCTCGTCCGTGCAGAGCGCCCGCACGCTCCGCTTGAACGAGTAGCTGGAGGCCGAGGACAACCACGGTGCGGAGACACACGTCGGCAGCGACGGCTGGTTCGCGCCGGCAGCCAAAGACGACGAGGCCGTCTCTTTCCGCGAGCAGTGATAGTTTTTCTTTATGTTGTTGTTTTTATGGATCTTTTGCTGTGTAAAAACATATATTTGTTATGCAAGTCGCCTGACTTGGGTCAGTCTACCATTTCAGGCGGTTGGATGAATATCCTACGTCTCCTAACCCTTCTTTCCTTCTTCCTCACCTCTTCTTCTTCCCCAACAGACCACCGCACGGGCCGTACGGATACTCCCCAACATGCGGTTGGATAAACATACTCTATGAACGAAAATTATGTGTCAGCGATAGGATGGCTGAGTTTGGTTTGTTCACATGCGACAGCACGTGTCAGTGAGGGTGCGTTCCCTTGGTTGGGTTTGCGGCGTGCAGGAGCGACTGTGTGAGGGTGCGGTGCGACCGCGGCGTGCAGGAGCGACCGTGTGAGGGTGCGGTGCGACCGCGACAGCCGTGCGCAAGTGTACCTCCTTCTCATTTTGAAAACTTTAGGCAAGCTTGGCAAAAATGTGTGGCGAAGTTTGGCAATGCAAGGCCTAGACCCAAACAGGATAAGTACGTACGTACTAGGAGTACTAGTGTTAAAAAAGAAAGGCGGGGTTTTCCTTCGCGGGATTTAATCGATACAAATCCTCGTTTCACGTGTCAATTAATGCGTATTTTTTCTCCAAAGACCAAAGAGCTAACCATCTCACTCCTCATCGCTTGATTAATGCAGCGCCATGCAAACCAACCTTCTCACTTCCGCATGCATGCAGGGGATATTAATGTCCTTGGTTGCTAACCCCATCAATTTTGCCTCGATTAGTGTTAGTGGCCCTTTGCAAATTGTAATTTTGATATACTGGCCTTGTGTACAAAAAAATGGAGGTAGTAACTATATTTGACTTCCTTCCCCATTGCGGTGACGTCGACGATATCTTTTTTTGGTGGTTTGGCGAAGTGCGTTCGACGGAGAACACCATTGAGGGAGACCACGGTAAGTCGTTCGCAAGTGCCGCCTGCAAGCCGAGACAACCGCCTTATTTGCATCCAGGAAGTCCTTTACTAGTACTACTAGGAGTACTAGTGCGGTGAGATGGTTTCTCGAAGAAGACGATGGAGAAGCGGAGTCAGCGAAGAGTGAAATGATGGTTGCTTCGTCCGTGCTTTTGTGATTTGACGCCTCACTGCTTTGTGATTTGTGATAGAAGGGACAGGGGAGTAGACTCTGTGCTCTATACTGTACTACATGCGTCCAAGCATGGGAGAAAGAGGAGAGACGTTGCATTTTTCTATTCCTTCAATCAATCAATCAGGGAGCTTCGGTTCCATCTTTTTGGCTTTGGCAACACCGTCCACAATGGTTCCCACGATGCCAAAAGCTATTTTCACATTTGGCTACACATTGTGGATGCCCTTAACCGTACCACTTGGTTTTGCTCCTGTGTGCTATCTATACAAATCTCAATTATATTGATCTAAAAAATTATAGAATCAAGATTAGTAAAAAGGAGGTGATTTTGCCGCGCGGATGGCGGGGGAGGTTTCTTATTTGAGCAATGCTACATCCACGTAATGGTTTACGTAAAGTTACGAACTGATGTGATGTGGGACTATTTGATTGGATTAAAGGAGAGGATTAGGCCCACCCCACCTGAAAATCAGGGGGGCATATATAGATTAGATGGAAAGTATACGTAGCAGCTACGTAGCCCTTTGTAAGTCTAGGATTAGGCTTCTTATTTTCGGAGGACGTTGTCCTGGCGGTTTGCTAACATGCGGTCCCACGTGTCAGTGCTTTACCAAGCCGATCCGCGTCCCACATGAGGCAGAACAACGGCAGAAGCAACACGTGGTTAAGTTGAAGAAGATGAGGGAGAAGCGGATTCAGCAACGAGTGAAATGATGGTTGCTTCGTCCCTCCAACTTAACTGCGGGAAAGGTGCAGCTTTGTGATTTGACGCCTCATTGCTCATTACTACGCCGGCGCCATGACTGGGGTGCTTCACCCCGGCTGCTCTGCACTGTATTCCGGTATGGCACGTGGACCCGGTAGCTTGATGTCCCACATGTCGGCGAAAGGGACTAGAAGATTTATGAAAGCGAGCGCTCCACTCTTACGACGGAGGAGTAGACGACACGACGGCCCAGTGAACTGTCACTTGTAGTACTGTATAGTACTATAGTTTTGCTGTTTCGCACGATCCATCGATACAAACCCGATTAAACAGGAAAGGGCGGGATTTTTCCCGCGCGGTAGATGATACTGGCCATACATTTCAAAGGCAATTTTAATGTATGCAAACTGAATAATTATAAGTAACAATATGATATCTAGTAAAACTAAAAACACATATGATTTATTGTGTTAGAGTGTAGTAGTAGTGCTGTATTGCATAGTTGTTAGATGTAACATGCGAGAACGTGTAGAGATGTAGTTTTGGAGGGCCTACAGAGAGAAAAGCGTAATACGGTCACCGAACTTCAGAATAAGCTGATTACGGTCACTATATACGTTTTGCGGTGATTATACGGTCACTTGCTCACAGTTCAGCATCGGATTGCACTCTGTTGACCGGCCAAATAGTCTGCGTGGCGCCATGTTGACTAGTTAAATTGACCACGTTCCTTGTGGGTCCCACCTGTCAGTTCGCATAGGCAAAAGGTCAGATAAACACAAATTTACGCAGGCGCGACAAGGCTCCAACCCGTGCGCGGGAATCACCTGGTTGTGTATGTGTCTGTCAGGGCCTGATGTGTGCGCATGCACGTGTAGGTTGAGCACTTGAGCGTGAGAGTGTGTGTTGGTCGTGTGGTGTACTGGTGTGTGCATGCATGCGTGCGTGTGTGCGTGTGAGTGTTGCGTGCGTGCGTGGCTGCGTGTGTACGTGTGAGTGTTGCGTGCGTGCGTGGGTGCATGTGTTTGTGTGAGTGTTGCGTGGATGCAGTTCGTGTGCATGCGTGCGTGTGTGTATAATCACCACACCAGCTCCTGTGTGTTAAAACAGACGGCTCAGCATACCAATACAAGGCCACCTTGTCCGCTGTGCCCGCGGTCATGACTTCGAACCACCGTCCAAATATTTTTTTGTCGTTTGTTTTCATTCTTACTAGCAAGATGCCCGTGCGTTGCACGTAACATCAAGATGCATTTGTATGACTTGTTTATCTTGTGAGAGAAAAGGATGAACGAGGGAAGGCCTTATTTGCAAATGTGGAGAGGTGTGTGGGTACCTTTTTGCAAAATTGCCATAGTTTCTTTCCTATCCGTCAGATATAAATCGGACGGCCTATATTGCAGGATGGCAGGCACACCATCATCACCAACTCTGTTTTTTATAAGAGTGTATTTTATGTATTTTATAAGAGTGTAGATGTAGAGTAGATACAAGTCGACAGGTGGGCACGATGGTAGTGAGATAATGTGATGCAACACTAGAGGTGCCACGTGGAGCGTTTAACTGGTCAACTAGTCATGTCATGAGCAAATACAGAGTTGTACGGTGAGCCCGTGACTGTATAATAACCACTAAACGTAAATGGTGACCGTAATGAGTGGATTCTGAAGTCCAATGTATGTATCGTGCTTTCGCTTCAAATACAATGATCGTCATTGCATATATCGCGAGAGAAAGATGAAACATGCGTGAATTTTCTGGGGGCTTACTTTTAGAGGACCTGGAGATAGTTTTGTGTGCATACGTGAAAGGGGCGTACAGGGGGGGTATGCGATGGAGAGAGAGATGCTCTTCGTTTCTCTTTATTATGACTAACTTTGTATATAGTATAAAAATATACAAATTCACAGTGCGGAATAAATATCATTGTGGGCACCATGCAATGCAAATTAGCGTTCGTACTCCTCCATATAACTTTGTAATGTTGTATATATGTAGAAACTCTAAAATAATTTTTTGGCCACACTTTATTCAAAAGGAATGTTGTATGCGAAATAAACGTGAAGAGAGGGCTTTTTAGATCAATGGGGTACGTGATGTAACATGTGTGAATGTGTAGTTGATGCATTTGGCGGGGCCTAGAGAGGTATGTGTGTGTATTACGTATTCGAGAGAGGCATGGATAGAGGGGCCGACGGGGGGGCGTGGGAGAGATAGCACGAGAAATGAGAGTGGTCTAGAGAGAGAGACGAATATGACGTCACGACAAGAGATTCCATTCCCTTGAGTGTGTATATGCAAGGGGGGAGGGAATAGAGGCACCAGGAGAAATTTTCTGTGTGTGTGGTGTTTGTGTTGGTATGTGTGGGTGTGAGAAGATAATGAGACGTGGGGGCAGAGGGTGTGTCACCGCGTGAGGTCCGGTGGGTCGAGGTGAGGCCCTTCGTTCGGTTCCGTCCTGCGCCACATTGGTCGGCCCGTGACGCATTTAGGAAGACCCATGGATGACTAGTCGTACAAGACAAAGATAGCAGAATTGTGAAGGACTCTGTGTCCACTGACAAAGCCGGCTAGGATTTGTAACCCTAGGTTCTCGGACTAAGGTAACCCCTTTATCTCTGATATTACTATTCATCCAACCTAACTTTAAGGGGCATCCTACAGAATGCTCTGCTAGAATCATACTCGTCGATTAGGAAGAGAGGTGTGAGACAATGCGTGAGAGACAGGCGTAAAGATAATGTGCGTACATGAGACACGTAGGCAGGTCCATGTATATAGAAAGGGTCGATGAGGATTGTGCGTGTGTATGTTTGCGAGAGGAAGAGTGCTTGTGATAAAGGTTAGTGAAAACAGTTGTAAATGGTTACGAGAGGGAGGGAGGGTTATATCTAGAGCATGTGTGCGAGAAAGACACCTCGGGAGAGAGTGTGTGAGCATGTGTGAGAGACCACCGATGGAGAGTGAAACTACACGTAAAAGACTGCTCTACACATTGATTAAAGATATAAATTGTATCCAAATATTAGGATGGGATCATGATATTTGCAATTCGCGTAAGGAGCGGTCATTGATCCATCAGACATCTAGATTCTATCGAATTTGAGCATGTCTATGTTATTATTCGACACAATTGATCCACATAGTTAGTATTTTGAACTCCAGACAATGCATCGCTTTAGCAATCGAATATAAACGTGAGTATAGTTCATGTTGTGTGTGTAAAGCACATTATACATACGAAAGTTACACAATGGACATTATAAATAGCTACCTATGAACTAGCATACATTTGAATTCAACTTAAGGTGGTTTAAAAAAATCGAATTCAACATGAAGTCCATTCAATTATTTGAATTTGATATCATGGCATTTGTAAACCATACCTAAATTATGGGGGCACCAATCTTTGCTCTGATTTTGTACATAATAGCATATGTAGTCGTGTACAAAATAGATTCAAATTTAGCTCCTCCATTCCAAAATAATCGTAGTTATAGGATTTTCAAGTGTCAAAATTTCAAAAAGAAGCGGATAATTTAATGAGGTTTTCAAACATACAAGGTCAAATATAACGTTGTCTATTTAGGTCAATCCTCATAGTTCAAGAGTACTCTAAACGTGAATGCTTGTGTTTCAAAATTTCGAACGAAGCGCCAAAAGAGCCTCTACTCGCCCGAAACCGCGTGAGACCAATGTTTGGTAGTACAAGGAAATTACTTTTCTAATAACTCCGACCCGTGAAACCTACCGGCCCGACGTCCAAAGGTCTAAACCGGGGTAGGTTTGTAGCTTCATCTAGACGCCACGCAACCGCATCCGAAAAACATTCATACACAATGGCCGCCTAAGCACACATGCGCGCGGCCGAAATCGCTCCCGCCCACTATTTGGGACACCTGGGATTACCATCCTACCCCCGACCCGCAGTAGGTCCGAAATTTAAGAGGGGGGCAAAGTTTGTACTTTCCCCAAATTTCAAACAAGCGCGTCCCATCTTCTGTTCAAAAAAGCCAAAAACAAGCGCGTCCCAGACCGAAACATGGTTCCCCCCCACCCGTCCGATTCCCCATTCGTACTCCGTGGGCGCCAAAACTACCTCTCCACCAGCCGCGAAACCCCGGCGTCCTCCGTCCGCCACCCCATCCCACCCATCAACCGCCGCCCTCCTCCATCACGCCGGAGCCGATACCCCGACGTCGTCGTCCACCGCAACCTCAACCGCAACGCCCTCCACGGCTAGTAGTTGAAGCCGAGGCCGAGCCGTCCGTACCCGAGCCAGTTCAACCACGCCGTCCTGCGCCTCACCGCTGCCGCTCCAACTTCGCCACCCTCCACCGCACCGGAGCTGTTCCTGCTACGCCGTCCTTCGCCGCCTCGGATCTGCTTCCCCTCCGCCGACATACGGCCACGGCAACACAGTCAACAATTTGGCCATGGGTTCGTCCAAGCCTGCACCCTCCAGAACATCGGTTTCCCCGGTAAAAAGAAGAAGATCGGCGCGACATGTGGAGGTGACCACACCGGCAACCGAAAAAGGTACTCCTCTTCCCTTATTCGTGCAAATCTTACGTCTCTGCTTGCACGGTATTCATCCCACAGAAGACACTAGTTGACCGCTTCTTCTTGATACTAGATGTTCCTAGTAACTCGCGATGCACAAGGTTTCTCCTCATATACTATTTCACCTTAGCTAGAGGTCCGTCGCCCCCCTGAATTTCAATTTCTGGCCAGTTGATTCCCAATTAACGGAAGCATTCCCCGGCGTAACAGGCGCTAGTACGCCTATTACGCCGGGGAAGCAGCGCCTTGGTGTTTATCTTAGGGGCGTGTGCGGCCTAGAGCTACTGGCGCCCGATCTGGAGGTCGGCCGGGATTAAAGGGATGGCCTGGGGGCGCTGCCAAGCACGGCGGTGGTGTGAGGTCGATGGGAGGGCGGGGCGGCGGAGGCAGGGGTCTGGGCCGGTGGTCGCTGGCGGTTCGAGAAAGATCGTCAACAGTGACTGGCGGGAGGTAGACGAAGGCCATCTGCCCGTTCCTTATAGATCGGACGGTTCATTAAAAAAATCGACTGACCTATTTATTTTCAGTCGACTGTTATCTTAGATATGACCACATGTGGTGGTGTGCTGGAGGAGTACCTGCATTTCCTGTGCTCATATATTACAAAATCATACGGAGTAGAATCTAATTTTGTTTGCCATGCAATGTTGTAGAGCTATCATATGTCTCCTGTCATTTATTTTTCAGCCACCTGCTATCTGCTACTTTTACAGTGCACTAGTTCTGCACACACTTCACCCTTACTCTCACTATTGTGTTTTTATGCAAGGGTATTTCAGACTCTGCTGCCATGAGAGAAGCCAAAAAGAAAAGAGAGAAGTCGCTCCAGCTTTGTGTGCGGTAGGCAAGACACGTTACAGCGCTATAAAGGGTGCAGTGTCAGCAGATGGAGACGGTAAACGTAGCTCTGGAGTTGATGACCTCGCTCGCAATGAACCACCATCCCAGGTGCTTGCTTTAACTTCGCGGTGTCATATGTGGTTGCATGTTCCATATGGTGTCTAGCTTGTATTCGAAAGGCCGAAGTCGGTAAGATAAGGAAAGATATTTTTTTACATGAACCACCATCCCGTGAGCACCAGAAGACAAATAGCTAGTCAGGGCACTGGCCGAGCCAGTGACAAGCCCAGCAAAGATAGGCATCACCTGGAAGCCAACTAAAAAGCTGCGATGGTGGCGAAGCAGCCCGCCTCCCACCAGGCTCTCAGGTCCTAGATGATCATGCTCACCACTCCAGCCGGATGTCTAGCTTGTATTGCTTCCAATTTGGTTAAATTGCATCTGCTTAGCTTACACATTATACCTTTGAATATGACATGCCTTTCTGTTTTTGGTACATACTAGTACATCTGTGTATTAACCATGTTCTTACATCAAACTAATGTTCTTGTGTATCCCTCATCAATCACTTATGACGAGGCAGGCAGGCAAGGGGACTACTCCTCATTTAAAGAATGCAGCGTCAGCCTCCCGACATGATTCTCAAGAAACAGAAATGCTAGATGAAGATAGTGAACGTAGCTCTGTAGTTGATTACAGCATTTCCCCTACACTAGCATCGCAGGTGCTTGCTCTAACTTGGCAGCGTGATATGTGGTTGCATGTTGCATATGGTGTCTAGATTGTAATTCTTCCAATCTGGTTAAACTGCATGTGCTAGTCTGCTTAGCTTATACATTATACCTGTTAATGTGACATGCCTTCCTGTATTTAGTACATAGTACATCTGTCTATTAAGCATGTCCTTACATAAAACTATTGTTTTTTTGTATCCCGCATCAATCAACATGACGAGACACCTTTAGTATATGCAGTGCGATATTAGTTGCATCTTTCATATGATTTATAGCATGCGCTGCTTCTAATTTGTTGAAATTCCATTTATGATGGGACGCTTTTAACTTGGCAGAGTCATATTGGTTGCATCTTTCATGTGGTGTCTAGCTTGCATTGCTTCTTATTTGCTGGAATGGTTTCTGCTTAGTTTACACAAACAGTTGTGAACATGCCATGCCGTCCTGTTTTTCGTACATATTCCATCCTGGTATCATGTGTTTGCCTTACATCAAAGTAGTGATTGTCAGTATCATGCATGAATGAGTTCTGAAGAGAGAATTTTATTGCTTTTTCTTGTCGGTTTTACTTGACAATTCAAAATCAATAAAGCGGAAGGAAGTTAGCAAGGCAGCGGATAAAGGTGCTCCTTCCGAACGGAGGGCCTCTACAGTTTCTACTCCTCCACACCCCCAAGATGATTTCCAAGACAACACATGCATAGACACTCAACAAAGCTGTGTTTATGATGAGCACGTCTCCCCTAGTGCAGCATCACCGGTGCTCCCTCTAACTTGGCACTGTTATATGTGGTTGCATGTTATGTGTGATGTCTAGCTTGTATTGCTTCTAATTTTGTTGAATTCCATCTGCTTACTTTACACATTATACTTGAATAAGACACGTGTTCCTGTTTCTAGAACATACAATATCTGTCTATCACACCATGTTCTTACATCAAATTACTACTGTTGTGTAACCTGCAACAATCACTTATCATAAGACACGTTTGACTTCGGAGTGTGATATAGGTTACATCTCACATTCTTTTCTAGCTTGTACTACTAATTTGTTGAAATGGCACTTATGACGAGACAGTTTTAACTTGGTAGAGTGATATTCGTTGCATCTTTCATATGGTGTCTAGCTTTCATTGCTTCTAATTTGTTGAAATGCCTTCTCCTTAGTTTACACATCATAAGCTGTGAATATGCAATGCTGTGAATATGCAATGGCACTAATGACGAGAGACCTCTAACATGGTAGTGTGATGTTGTTTGCATCTTGCATATGATTTATTTCTTGTACTGCTTCACATTTGTTTAAACGCCATTTATGATGAGACACTGTTAACTTGGCAGAGCGATATTTGTAGCATCTTTCATATGGTGTCTACCTTCCATTGCATTGCTTCTAATTTGGTGAAATGTCTTCTTCTTAGTTTACACATCATAGTTCTGGTTATCTCTTCCGTCCTGTTTTTCATACATATTACATCCTCCTATCATGTGGTTGTCTAACATCAAAGTTCAGTTCGTCTGCATCACGCATCAATTTGTTCTGAAGAACTAAATTGTTATTCGTTTTTCTTGTCGGCTTGACTTAACATGGCACAGAGAAAGAGGAAGAAACACAGAATGGCAGGGAATGAGAAGCGGATGAATCCTGCAGATTCTGCTGGTACTGATGGTGCAATATAAGGTCAAAGTCCAGCGGAAAATTCTACAAACACAGCATCCCATGCTACACGAGTTGCAAAAAAAGACAAACAGAAACAAATAACCGCCACCAAACAAGCAGAGACAGCCCTAGTTCTTGCAACACCTACCACAGTACTACCAGCTGCACGACTTACTCGTGCGTCAACTGAGCTAGCAGCACGTTCCCAAGCTCCCTTGCCACCTGACACTACTTCCCAAGCACTCTTGACACAAGACGAGTTGGCAATATCAGATGAACCTTGTGAGCTTCAACAGCAAGAAGGTAGTTGCTGGAGTCAAGTTACAGTTGCATGCTTCTTTATATGTAGTCTCATAGTTTGATGTACACTAACACTTCCTATGTTCGTTGTTGGACTAGCACCTAGGCGCAAGAGGAAACAAACATCAGGGATAATGCTCGATAGGTTAACTAAATCTAGAGGAGGAAGAATGGAGATCCGTTTTGAGGCAGGTTTAAAAAGGCCACGTGATGCTACAGAGTCAGCCAAGTTAGTATCAGAGGCAGCGGTTGCCGTTAGGTGTCATGTACGTATCCTCCCAACATGGATTCAGTACAGGAATGACAAAGACGAAACCCAGTTCAACACCTTCCTCGACCATTTATCTGTAAGTATGGTTATGTATGGAAACTAGTAATATCGTCTTGCTCTGTCCCATACTTTCTAGGTTGCTGATAATGAGACTCCCATAATTTTCAACAGATGAGGTTCAAGTTGGATAGCCAAGATGATGCAACCAGACAAGCTTGCACCCATGTTTTCAAGTCTGCTCTGCGACAGTATCGGTATAACTTGAGGAAAACTCACTTTGAAGGCAAGGCTAACAGTGAACTTTCCCAAACATCTCCAGTGGAAAATATATCGGATGAAGACTGGAGGGGCCTTGTTAAACACTGGTCTGATCCGAAGTATCAGGTACATTATATATATGTGATCAGATCACATGTTGAAGTCCTATTTACGCATGTGCCACACAAATCTATCTTCTTGTAGGTGAACTGTTCAAAGAACAAGGCCAACCGTACGAAAGTGAAATTCCAACAGACGACAGGATCTCGTAGCTATATTGCACACTGCGAGGCTCTTGTAATTAGCTGTTGTTTCACTCTTTTCGCTGTACCATATTATCAGATCTATATTGACTTGTTCGAAATGCAGAGGAAAGCCCGCAAGGACCAAAAAGTACCTGAACCAAATGATGTGGAAATCTTCAAGGACTGTCACACCAGCAAGAAGAAGGGCATGACTACACCAGTCAAAGCCGCTGTTGTAAGTCCTTAATCCTCATGCCTTTTAACTACTACTTACTCTGACTTGTGCCTTGAACTGCATGGTTTGCAGCCAATGTCTATTACTCTTTTCAATTTTATACACAATTGTCTTAGCGTATCATTGCACCTTACAAGGTTTAAAAGAGAGGAGTGATGTTCCTTTGATCTTGACCCGTAATCTAGTTCCGTGCTGGACTTGCCCACACAATGTTACAATTGCATGTTTGTCTGTTCTCAGTTGTTTTGTGATATGAATGATGTCATACTATGCTTACCGTATTATAAACTTCGTCTCTTTATCCTTAGCCCTCAATACAATGTGAAGAAATAGACAATACATTAGCGATGGTACATGGTCATATGTTTGGAACCTGGTTTTATTATGTACTTTGCAATAAAATACAACTAATATTTTACATGGGTTCACCAGAATAAGTTCTGTATATAGACCAAAGCTATTTTGTTTGGTTTTGCTGCCTCCTTAATATCTTCTGTTCTGGTACTACTAATGTAAAACCTCAACTTTTCAGCGAGCTATGGAAAAAATGGTGGAACCGCCACCTTCTGAAGGTGGCGAGGCAACTATAACCACAATGTCAGCTCTTGCTGCAGTGGGTCAGTACCTGTCCACTAACAGTGCCAAAAGCACGTTCCTGCGTAATACTGGGTTGGTTGTTAAGGCAATATCGTCCAAACTGCCTCATGATCAAGATATGCAAGCTCAAAGCAATGTTGTATCTGCGCTCCAGACACAAGTCCATTCCCTAACAGAGACCCTTTGTGAAACAAGGAGAAACATTGCTCAATGTCGTCAAGATATGCATGGTTTTGAAACCAGACTATCAGACATTTGCTATGTTGTTCAGGAGCCTAGGGGAAATGAAGGCGAGGGTTATGGTGCTCCATCGGACAATACAGCATGAAAACGTAACAGTCAGGTCAAATGAACTGAGCTTCTGAACTTCTGGTGGTGCATTTATCTGCTAGACTGTTAAGTTTTATGCCAACCTTCCTTTTGTTATATAGTTGTAATTTGTTTTGGTGCGATACAAAATTTATTCTTAACGTGCAGCCACCGGCTGAAGAAAACAACAAGCCATTTTTGTATAGTGTAGGGTGTTCCCTATATTTGCACTGGTGGCGATCTTTGATGCCGAGTGGATGTAATCTGTGCAATCGCCTTAATAGCCTAGCGTTAGTTTCGGCCTTATTTATTTCCTAGTCTTCTTTTTCCCTGGTTTGCTAGTGGCCGCAACTACCATGGGCCATATACGGGCTGTAGGATCCATGGGTCTCCTACGGGCCGTCGATAAATGGGCCTGTAATCGGTGGGCCTCGGGCCGTCGGATAAATGGGTCTACATGGGCCGTAATCGGGCGTAATTGGTATCGGCCCAGCACGGTAACAGGCCGTTAACAGGCCGTAGGATAGCAAAGGCTTAATTCTGTCACAGGCATAATGGGTCGTTAATGGGCCAGAATATAGGACGGGCTGGAAACGGCGCAACGGGTTAACAGGCCAGAAACGGGCCACCTCTTGCCATGGGAAGAATTTGGCCCATTAGGGTAACAGGCCAGTAACGGGCCGACTCTTGCCATGGGCCGAATTTGGCCCATTAGGGGAACAGGCCAGTAACGGGCCGACTCTTGCCATGGGCCGAATTTAGCCCATTAGGGGAACAGGCCAGTAACGGGCCGGAAGTAATCGAGGGCCGAAAAGGAGCCCAAGAACGTATGGGCCATCAATAGGCCGAAAGCTAACACGGGCTGGAAACGGCCCATGTAAATCACGGGCCGTTAACGGGTATAAAGAAAATTACTGTTCATTATGGGCTAGAGTCACCGTGGGCCTGTAAAGGGCCGAAAGATACGAAGGCCTCATATGGGCCGAAAGACGTCGTGGGCCATACATGGGCCGAAAGTGAAATGGGCTGGTGTTATATTCGACGGCCCACATGACGTTGTTGGGCCGATTTCCTTTAGGGCCTAACGGGCCGTGAGTTAACGGGCCGTAAAATGGGCTATTTGCGAAGAGACCGTTAACAGGCTTTTCATGGGCCAGCCCGTTAACTTTTGACCAAGTCAAACGGGCCAGCTTTGTAAGCTAAATGGGCCAGTGGTGGGCCGTGGCACGTGTCGACATATCATAGGCGCCTATCTGACCCACTGACGAGCTGACACGTGTTTCGTCCGGCCAATAAGAATCCAAAACCCGACCAGATAGCTTACACGTGGAAATTTCCCATTGGTCGAGGCTGTTAACGGGTTATCGGATCCAAAACCCGACCCGATAGCTTAACGGCGTTCTGTTACGGTGGATGCCACGTGTCGGTCATCCTTGACGAAAGCACTTCTTTGATGCACGATTTATCGTCATGGAAGTGGACACTTCCGTGATGATAATTTTGGTAATGTCATGGAACACTTCTACGACAGCACAGGTATGACTATCTTGATTCTGTCATAAAATCGTCATGGATGTACATGCATGACAAAAAACGCGACCTACTATGACAAACACGTATCATCACGGAAGTGTATTTTTTTGTAGTGAAGAAAAGGGAAAAAAAGAAAGAGATAAAAGACAGATAACGGATATGTAAAAAATTGACGGAGGTAAGGAGACGAACATAGAGTCCGGCACTAGGCGTAGAACCTTCGGAGTCTGGCTGCATTCCATGGGTTTGGCTCGAGTCGATTGTCCGATGCATCCCGCAGACGGTACGCTCCACCGGTCAGAACTTGGTCAATAATGATGGTACCTTCCCATTTGGGCTTGAGCTTGTTCTTTTTCTTCTCCGGTAGGCGTAGAACAAGTTCGCCAACATTATAAGTTTTGGCCGGTACTTCTCTGCTTTGATACCTTCGAGCCTGTTGCTGATAGAATGCGGAACGGGCTTTTGCCACGTCACGCTCCTCCTCCAGGGCGTCCAAACTGTCCTGCCGATCAAGCTCGGCTTCTTTCTCTTCATACATGCGCACTCGAGGTGAGTCATGAATTAAGTCGCAGGGCAGTACCGCCTCTGCGCCGTACACCATAAAAATGGTGTGTATCCGGTTGTGCGATTCGGCGTGGTCCACAGCCCCCATAGTACGGAGTCGAGCTCCTCTACCCAGTGCGTGTTTGATTGCTTTAAGGACCGCACTAATCTGGGTTTAATGCCGCTCATGATAAGACCATTTGCTCGCTCGACTTGACCGTTAGTTTGCGGGTGATAGACAGAAGCATAATCGAGCTTGATGCCCATGTTGCTGCACCAAAGTTTTACCTCGTCGGCTATAAAGTTCGAGCCATTATTGGTGATGATGCTGTGGGGGACGCCATAACGGTGTAAAACCCCAGATATGAAGTCTATCACTGGTCCGGATTCGGCCGTTTTGACTGGTTTGGCTTCTATCCATTTGGTGAATTTATCCACCATGACCAATAAGTATTTTTTCTTATGGCTTCCCCCTTTGAGGGGTCCGACCATATCAAGCCCCCAGACCGCAAAGGGCTAAGTAATGGGGATTGTTTGGAGAGCGGTAGGCGGCATATGGCTTTGGTTTGCAAAAAGCTGGCAACCGACGCAACGTTGGATGAGGTCCTGTGCGTCTGCTCGGGCCGTCGGCCAGTAGAAACCTGTACGGAAGGCCTTGCTTACAAGGGCCCGAGTTGCGGCGTGGTGACCACCGAGTCCAGCATGAATTTCTGCCAAAAGTTGCCGTCCTTCCTCTTCGGAGATGCACCTTTGAAGGACTCCGGTAGCGCTTTTCTTATAAAGCTCTCCCTCGTGGACCTTGTAGGCTTTAGACCGCCGCACAATGCAACGTGCCTCGTTTGGGTCCTCAGGTAGTTCCTGCCTAGTTAGGTAGGCTAGGAAGGGTTCTGTCCACGGGGCGATGACAGCCATAATCATGTGGGCGGAAGGTGTTATTTCGGTGGCGGAGCCTCTGATTACGTCAGAGTGTTCGGTATCTGGTGTTGTGGCCAAGTCCGGACTGTTGTTGCCGGTCTCTCCTTCCCATACCACGGATGGCTTAAACAGCCTTTCCAAGAAGATATTGGGTGGGACAGGATCGCGCTTAGCGCCGATGCGGGCGAGGATGTCCATCGCTTGATTGTTTTCTCGGACCACATGGTGGAATTCGAGCCCCTCGAACCGGGCTAACATTTTGAGGACGGCGTTGCGGTAAGCCGCCATTTTTGGGTCCTTGGCATCGAAGTCTCCGTTTATTTGAGATATTGCAAGATTCGAATCCCCATGCACCTCTAGGCGTTGAATGCCCATGGAGACTACTATCCGGAGGCCATGCAACAGGGCCTCATATTCTGCTGCATTATTGGAGTCTGTGTATAATATTTGGAGTACGTACTGGACTGTATCTCCGGTGGGGGATGTCAGGACGACGCCTGCCCCCAGACCCGCCAGCATCTTTGAACCGTCAAAGTGCATGATCCAATTGGAGTACGCGCCGTACTCTTTAGGGAGTTCGGCTTCCGCCCATTCAGCGACGAAATCGGCCAATACTTGCGACTTAATGGCTCGCCGTGGTTTATATGTTATGTCGAACGGGAGGAGCTCGATAGCTCATTTAGCAATCCGGCCCGTGGCATCGCGGTTATTTATTATGTCGTTGAGTGGTACTTCTGAGGCCACCGTAATTGAACACTCTTGAAAGTAGTGTCATAATTTCCGGGAAGCCATGAATACCGCGTATGCTATCTTTTGATAATGTGGATACCGTGATTTGCATGGAGTGAGGACAGTGGATACATAGTATACCGGCTTTTGAAGTGGGAATTTATGTCCGTCCGTCTCTCGTTCGACGACGAGCACTGCGCTTACAACTTGGTGCGTTGCCGCTATATATAACAACATCGGTTCGCCGACATTTGGCGCGGCCAAGATTGGGTTGGTGGCCAGGATGGCTTTTATTTCTTCCAATCCGGCCGTGGTCGCATCCATCCACTCGAAGTGTTCGGTGCACCGAAGAAGACGATGAAGGGGTAGTGCCTTTTCTCCTAATCGGGAGATAAAGCGGCTTAAGGCCGCCACGCATCCAGTTAATTTCTGAATTTGCTTGAGGTCTGTTGGGATAGCCAACTGTGACAGAGCTCGGATTTTAGCCGGATTTGCTTCAATTCCTCTACTGGAGACGATGAAGCCCAGGAGCCTTCCGGCGGGCACGCCGAAAACGCATTTTTCCGGATTGAGCTTGATGTCGTATGTTCGGAGATTGTCGAACATGAGCCTCAAGTCGTCTATTAAGGATTCGACGTGTCTGGTTTTAACGACCACATCGTCTACGTATGTCTCCACTGTTTTGCCGATCTGTGTTTCCAGGCATGTCTGAATCATGCGTTGATAGGTTGCACCGGCGTTCTTAAGCCCGAAAGGCATGGTGTTAAAACAGAAGGGGCCGTATGGGGTGATAAATGCCGTTGCGGTTTGGTCGGACTCCGCCATCTTGATTTGATGGTATCCGGAGTATGCGTCGAGGAAACACAATGGGTCGTGTCCTGCAGTAGCGTCGATAATTTGATCGATGCGGGGGAGGGGGAAGGGGTCCTTGGGGCAAGCCTTGTTAAGGTCCTTGAAATCGACACATAGGCGCCATGATTTATCCTTATTTGGTACCATCACCAGGTTTGCTAGCCAGTCCGGGTGTTTTATTTCTCTAATGAATCCGGCCTCCAGTAACTTGGCTAGCTCCTCTCCCATGGCTTGTCGCTTAGGTTCAGAGAAACGCAGAAGAGTCTGCTTGACCGGCTTGAACCCCTTTAGAATGTAAGGCTATGCTCGGCCAGCCTGCGTGGGATTCCTGGCATGTCTCAAGGATGCCAGGCGAATATGTCCCAATTCTCGCGCAAGAACTCCCGTAGTGCGGCGTCTACAGTGGGGTTTAACTGTGCCCCCCTGGATGCTGTTTTTGTAGGGTCCGTTGGGTGGACTTGGAATTTGACTATTTCATCCGCTGGTTTAAAAGAGGTGGACTTGGATCTTTTGTCGAGTATCACGTCGTCCCTGTGCACTATGGAGCGCAGCGCAGTTAATTCCTCAGCCACGAGGGCTTCGGATAACACCTCAAGGGCCAGTGCGGCTGTTTTGTTTTCAGCGCAGAGTGCTATGTCCGGATCACTAGCTAGAGTGATGATTCCATTGGGCCCGGGCATTTTGAGCTTCATGTACCCGTAATGGGGTATAGCTTGGAAGATCGTGAATGCCTCCCGCCCTAGAAGGGCGTGGTATCCGCTATTGAACGGGGCCACTTGGAATGTGATTTCTTCGGACCTATAATTCTTCGGCGTGCCGAATACCACATCTAGTGTGATTTTCCCAGCACATCGTGCCTCCCGACTAGGGATGATTCCTCTGAAGGTCGTGCTGCTTTGCTCAATGCGGCTTATGTCTATTTCCATTTTTTTGAAGAGTCTCCTCATAGATGAGGTTTAATCCGTTGTTGCCGTCCATGAGCACTTTGGTAAGCCGGAAGCCATCCACAATTGGACTAAGGACCAAGGCGGCTGGTGCTCGGGCTGTTCAGAATTTAGGTTCGTCACTGGCATTGAAGGTGATAGCCGTATCGCTCCATGGATTTATTGCTGCCACGTGGCAGACTTTGGCAAGGCTGCGGAGTGCTCGCTTACGCCTATTATTTGAGGCGAAGGTCTCGAAGACTGTCAATACTGTATTGTTGTTCTCCACGGGATGGTGCTCTGCGGTATTGTTGATGAGGAGATCCTCATCGCTCTTGGCCACCTGCCGGAGTACCCAACATACTCTAAGGCTGTGTGTTGGTATGGTATCCGCTGTACTGTGAATTTTGCATGGCCCATTAAGCCATCCCTCCAATACGGTTCCACGCCCTGTAGTGGCTTTTGTTTCTTTGTAGTTGGGTCGGGCGACTTACGAGAGTGCACCCTTTTAGTTCGGACTGGGGGTTTTGTCAAAGCCGGAGGGTCCCAAAATTTTGTTTGGGTTTTCCAGGCGCTTTCCATCGCACAGTACTTTTGTACTATGGCCGCCAAGTCAGCGAAGTGTGCTATGTCACGGCGGCTTATGGCGTTGAGGATTCCTTTGTCCGTGCAATTATTGCAAAAGAATGAAATTGCGTCTTCCTCGCGACAGTCCTTGACCTTGTTCATTACAAGGAGGAATCTGTCCCAATAGTGGTGTACTGTCTCCTGGGGCTCTTGTCTAATGTGGGAAAGATCGTTTATATCTGGGTGGGTGGGTGGATTTAAGTCCGAACCTTGACCCGATCTAAGACCCAGGGGCGGAGGATTTTCCGATCTTGGAAGTTCGGGCTCCGGGATGTTGCCCAATAGGTCTAACCCGCTGCCTGATTCTAGGTTTAGGGTTTGGGCGATGTCCTCCCGTAGACGGGTATCCAGCTCGGAGAGCTCGGCAATCCGGACATAGTTTGTCCTCAAGATAGAGGAAGAATCGCCGCATTGCTCCTCCACCACCGCTATCTGATGGGTGACCGGCGGGGAGTTAATCTCCCTTTGGTCGGGTTTAAGCCCGATCTGATCATAGTCTGTAGCGACTCCCAAGGCGGTGATGCGATCCAAGAGCTCGTTCAAGGAAGAGAGCTCGTTCAAGGAAGAGAGCTCTATTGGATCCAACTGCTCGGCGAGTCTCGAGCCGACGTGGAGGCTGTTTTCGATGACCCACGAAGTCATCGTCGGCGCAGCGGCCGAACAAGCGGTCATGATGAACCCGCCTAGTCGGAGAGTTTGGCCTACAGCCAGGGCTCCCCCAGAGGTGATGTTGTCCTTGACAACAAGGCGAGCCATCCAGCCTTATGATGACGGCACAGTGGAACTCTCAATGAAAGCACCAATGTCGGTGTCAAAACCGGCGGATCTCGGGTAGGGGGTCCCGAACTGTGCGTCTAAGGCGGATGGTAACAGGAGGCGGGGGACACAATGTTTACCCAGGTTCGGGCCCTCTCGATGGAGGTAATACCCTACTTCCTGCTTGATTGATCTTGATGATATGAGTATTACAAGAGTTGATCTACCACGAGATCGTAGAGGCTAAACCCTAGAAGCTAGCCTATGGTATGATTGTTGTTGTCCTACGGACTAAACCCTCCGGTTTATATAGACACGGGAGGGGGCTAGGGTTACACAGAGTCGGTTACAAGGGAGGAGATCTACATATCCGCATCGCCAAGCTTGCCTTCCACGCCAAGGAGAGTCCCATCCGGACACGGGTCGAAGTCTTGAGTCTTGTATCTTCATAGTCCAACAGTCCGGCCAAAGGATATAGTCCGGCTATCCGAGGACCCCCTAATCCAGGACTCCCTCAGGCGCCAAAACGCCCTCTCCACCAGTCGCGAAACCCTAGCCTCCTCCGTCCTCCACCCCATCGCGCCCAATCCACCGCCGCCCTCCTCCATCAGCCGGAGCCGGTACCCCGACATCGTTGTCCAACGCAACTGCAACCGCAACACCCTCAAGGACTTAGCAGCTAAAGCCGAGGTTGAGCTGCCTCCACGACGCCGACGTGCGCCGTACCAGAACCACTTCGACCACGCCGTCCTGCACCTCACCGCTGTCGCTCCACTATCACAACCGTCCACCGCACTGGAGCTGTTCCCGCTACGCCATCGTTCGCCGCCTCGGATCTGGTTCCCCGCTGCCGGCAGACGGCCACCGCACCACACTCAACAACTTGGCCATGGGTTCGTCCAAGGCTCCACCATCCTCCACAACTTCTCGTTTCCAGCGAAACACAAGAAGATCGTTGGAAAAACAGAAGGAGGACACAACACTACCAACAGAAAGAGGTACTCCTCTTCCCTTATTTGTGCAAATCTTATGTCTCTTCTCACACCGTATTCATCCCACGAAAGAAACTAGTTGAGCGCTTCTTACTGCATATTCTTCGTGATACTAAATGCACAAGGTTTCCTCCCGTTTACTATTTCACCTTTGCTAGAGGTCAGTAGCCCGCCTGGATTTCAATTCAGGGTCAGTCGAATCAAAATTAAAAGAAGCAGCACCCTCTTAGGCGCGCGGAGCACCTAGTCCGCATGTTCGCCGGGGAAGCGGCGCATCGGTGTCTATCATAGGGGTGTGGGCGCAGGAGCTGCTTGCGCTCGATCTGGAGGTCGGCGGGGCTTGAAGGGATGGCTAGGGGCAGTGCCAAGCACGGCGGTGCGGTGAGGTCGAGGGGAGGGCGGAGGCAGGGGACTGGGCCGGTGGTCGCTGGCGTTTCGAGGAAGATCGTAACACTGACTGGTTGGAGGTAGATGAAGGCGATCTGCCCATTCTTTGTACATCGGACGGTGCAGAAAAAATGGACTGGCCTATTTGTTTTCAGTCGACTGTTATTTTCATAGGACCACACCTTGTGGTGTGCTGGAGGAGCATCTGCATTTCCCACCCATCCCTGTGCTCATATTTCAAAATCCTAGAATCTAGTAATTTCGTGTGCCATGCATGTTGTAGAGCTATCATATGTCTCCCATCATTTATTTCTCACCGACCTGCTATCTGCTACCTTTACATTGTACTACTTGTGCACACACTTCACCCATACTCACACTATTTTTTTATGCATGGGTATTTCGGACTCTGGCGTAGTGTTGATGAATACAAAAAAAGAAAAGACAGAAGTCGCTCCATTGTAATTCGAAGATAAGCACTAAGCGTTTCAGCGCTCTAAAGGGTGCAGTGCCAACAGATGGAGACAGTAAACGTAGCTCTGCAGTTGATGATCTCAATTGCCACACACAACCATCCCAGGTGCTTGCTTTAACTTCGCGTTGTCAAATGTGGTTGCATGTTGCATATGGTGTCTAGCTTGTATTGCTTCCAATTTGGTTAAATTGCATCTGCTTACTTTACACATTATACCTTTGATAATGACATGCCTACCTGTTTCTGATACATAACATATGTCTATTAACCATGTTCATACATCAAACTAATGCTCTTTTGTATCCCTCATTAATCACTTATGATGAGACAGTCACCCCAGTGGGTTATTGTGAGACGCGCTACTCGTTTAAAGAGTGCAATGTCATCCTCCCCACATGATTCTCAAGAAACAGCAAGGCTAAATGAAGATAGTCAACGTAGCTCTCTAGTTGATGATCGCAATTCCCCCACACCACCATCGCATGTGCTTGCTCTTACTTGGCAGTGTGATATGTGGTTGGATATTGCATATGGTGTCTACCTTGTAATGCTTCTAATTAGGGTAAATTGCATCTGCTTAGTTAACACATTATACCTGTGAATATGACATGCCTTCCTGTTTTTGGTACATATTACGTTTTTCTATTAACCATGTTCTTACATCAAACTACTTTTCTTGTGTATCCCTCATCAATCACTTCTGATGAGACACCTTCAAGTTGACAGTGTAATATTGGTTGCATCTTGCATATCATTTCAAACATGTATTGCCTCTAATTTTTTGAAGTGCCACTTATAATGAGACACATCGAACTTGGTAGAGTGATTTTGGTTGGATCTTTCATATGGTGTCTAGATTGCATTGCTTCCAATTTGTTGAAATGCCTTCTGCTTAGCGTTTTTCGTACATATTCCATCCTCCTACAATGTGGTTGCCATACATAAAAGTTGTGTTCGTCAGTATCATGGATCAACGAATTTGGAAGTGTGAATTTCATTCCTTTTTCTTGTGTGTTTACTTGACAAGGCAAAATCTAAAATGACGAAGGACGGAATGATGGTGGTCCTCTGGAGCAACCAAAACAGATGATCTCTACAGATTCTCATGCTGCTCCTACTACGGTGCAAGTTCCAAATCTCATCTCCCCTACTCCACAACCCCAGGTGCTTGCTTTAACATGGCAGTGTGATATTTGGTTCCATGTTGCATATGGTTCCTAGCTTTTATTGCTCCTAATTTGTTAAATTTCATCTCCTTAGCTTACACATTATACATGTGAATATGACATGCCTTCCCGTTTTTGGTACATACTACATCTACCTATCACACAATGTTCTTACATCAAACTACTATTCTTGTGTATCCTGCATCTATCGCTTATGATGAAACAGTCACGCCCGTGCGTTAGTATGAGACGCGCTACTCTTATAAAGAGTGCAGTTTCATCCTCTCCACATGATTCTCAAGAAACAGCAAGCCTAAATGAAGATATTGAATGTAACTCTGTACTTGAAGACCGCACTTCCCCTACACCACCATCGCAGGTGCTTGCTCTAACTTCGCAGTGTGATATGTGGTTGCATGTTGCATATGGTGTCTAGCTTGTAATGCTTCTAATTAGGGTAAATTGCATCTGTTTAGTTTACACATTATACCTGTGAATATGACATGCCTTCCTATTTTTGGTACACACTACATCTATGCGTTAACCATGTTCTTACATGAAACTACCTCTCTTCTGTATCCTGCATCAATAACTTATGATGAGACACCTTTATTCGTTGCATATTGCATGTTATTTCTAGCATGTTGCTATGTATTGCTTATAATTTGGTCAAATACATTTGATAGGCCACCCTTTTAATTTGGCAGAGAGATATTGGTTTCATCTTTCATATGGTTTCTAGCTTGCATTGCTTCTAACTAGTTCAAACACTGTGTGCTTAGTTTACACTTTATACATCATACATGTCAATATGTCATGCCGTCCTGTTTTTCATACATATTGCATCCTCCTATCATGCGGCTGCCTTACATGAAAGTAGTGTTCGTCAGTATCATGCATCAATGAGTTCTGAAGAGCAAATTTTATTCCTTTTTCTTGTGGGTTTGACTTGACAAGGCAAAATCAAAAAAGAGGAAGGAAAAGAGTAAGGAAGGCGATGATGGTGGTCCTCTGCAGCTATGTAAATGGAGCCTCTGTACGGATTCTCCTTGTACTGCTAGTGCATTACAAGTTCCAAGTCTCCGCTCCCCTACTCCACCATCCAAGGTGTTTGCTCTAACTTGGCAGTGTGATATCTGGTTGCATGTTGCATATGGTGTCTAGCTTGTATTGCTCCTAATTAGTGTAAACTGCATCTGCTCAGCTTACACATGATACGTGTGAATGACATGCTTTCCTATTTTTGGTACATACTA
The DNA here is from genome assembly GCF_018294505.1 of Triticum aestivum. NCBI lineage: Eukaryota > Viridiplantae > Streptophyta > Magnoliopsida > Poales > Poaceae > Triticum > Triticum aestivum. The sequence continues at coordinate 324,113,788 of NC_057799.1, forward strand.
TATGTCTATATCTTTCGATCACACCATGTTCTTACATGAAACTACTTTTCTTGTGTATCATGCATCGGTCACATATGATGGGACACCTTTAAGTTGGCAGTGTGATATTGGTTTGCGTCTTGAATATGATTTCTAGCATGTAGTGCTTCTAGTTTGATGAAAGCCACCTATGACGAGACAGTTTTAACTTGGAAGAGTGATATAGATTGCACCTTCCATATGGTGTCTAGCTTGCAGTGCTTCTAATTTGTTGGAGTGCCTTCTGCTTAGTTACCACATCATAGGTGTGAATATGTCAAGCCGTCTAGTTTTTCATACATATTCCATCCTCGTATCATGACTTTGCCTTTCATCAGAGTAGTGTTCGTCAGTATCATGCATGAATGAGTTCTGAAGAGTGAATTTTATTCCTTTTTCTTGTCGGTTTGACCTCACAATGCAAAATCAATAAAGCGGAAGGAAATTGGTAAGGCATTGGATGATGGTGGTCCTTCCGAGCAACTGAAACGGAGGGTCTCTACAGATTCTACTCTGCCATCCTCCCAACAAGATTCGCAAGACAACGCAAGGCTAGACAGTCAACGTAGTTGTGTAAATGATGAGCACATCTCCCCTACTCCAACATCACAGGTGCTTGCTCTAACTTGGCACTATTATATGTGGTTGCATGTTGCGTATGATGTCTAGCTTGTATTGCTTCTAACTTTGTTGAATTGCATCTGCTTACTTTACACATAATGCCTGTGAATATGGCATGTGTTCCTGTTTCTAGAACATACTATATCTGATCACACCATGTTCTTACATCAGACTACTGTTCTTGCATATCCCGCATAAGTTGCCACTGTGATATTGGTTGTGTCTTGCATATGTTTTCTAGCATGTACTGCTTCTAATTTGTTGAAATGCCAGATAGTTTGAACTTGGCAGAGTGATATTGGTTGCACCTTTCATATGGTGTCTAGCTTGCAGTGCTTCTAATTTGTTGAAATGCCTTCTGCTTAGTTACCACATCATAGGTGTGAATATGTCATGCCGTCCTGTTTTTCGTACATATTCCATCCTCGTATCATGTGTTTGCCTTTCATCCGAGTAGTGTTCGTCAGTATCATGCATGAATGAGTTCTTAAGAGCGAATTTTATTCCTTTTTCTTATTGGTTTGACTTCACAATGCAAAATCAATACAGCTGAAGGAAATTAGTCCAGCAGTGGATGGTGGTGGTCCTTCGGAGCAACTCAAACAGAGGGTCTCTACAGATTCTACTCCGCCATCCTACCAACAAGATTCACAAGACAACACAAGGCTGGACAGTCAACATAGTTGTGTAGATGATGAGCACATCTCCCCTACTCCACCATCACAGGTGCTTGCTCTAACTTGGCACTATTATATGTGGTTGCATGTTGTGTATGATGTCTAGCTTGTATTGCTTCTAACTTTGTTGAATTGCGTCTGCTTACTTTACACATAATGCATGTGAATATGACACATGTTCCTGTTTCTAGAACATACGTGTAGATGATGAGCACATCTCCCCTACTCCACCATCATAGGTGTTTGCTCTAACTTGGAACTGTTGTATGTGGTTGCGTGTTCCGTATGATGTCTAGTTTGTATTGCTTCTGATTTTGTTCAATTGCATCTGCGTAGTTTACAACTTATACCTATAACGATCACTTACCCATAAGACACATTTAACTTGGGAGTGTGATGTAGGTTGCATCTTGCATTGTTTTCTAGCTTGTACTGCTTCTAATTTCTTGAAATGGCACTTATGACGAGACACTTTTTACCTGATAGAGTGATATTGGTTGCATGTTCATATGGTGCCTAGCTTTCATTTCTTCTAATTTTGTTGAAATGCCTTCTGCTTACTGTTTTTCATACATATTCCATCCTCATATCGTACGTCTGAATATGCAATGATGTCCTTTTTTGTATACTAGTTGGCCCGTTGCGCCAAATGGCGCAGAGACCTGTTAAAGCCATGTTGTCGATGAAAATAGTTTCAATTTGCAAGGACATATTCGATATTGGTAGTAGAAAGCCCATGTGTTAAATCATGCTCTATTGACAATATGTTTATCACGCTGAGAAATCTGAGTTTGAAAAAAAAATATCTGTATAAGAACATTACATGGCAGAATGACCCAGTGACAACATGTAGTGCTAAATGTTAATTACAAATCTGTTGGTTTGGGCATCCTTCTTATTTTTCTAAGTTTTGGAATTATAATATACTGGTATGCTTTCCTGATTCTTGATTACATACATCGCTGACATGAAGCAACAAATGAACACCTTAGTTTATCTAACAAAATAGGGAAAAACTGTAAACCACATTCTTTGGTCTATACTTCCCATGCCTCAACCGTAAAACATTTTGCCTTTTTTTCGAAGCGTGGTATTTCAGCAGTCAGACCAATGTAGCACTCGCTAAAGTTTTGTTACAGGAGATTTGCCTGTTATCAGGATCATCACTATACATCTCTTGCAGGAATTGTGCAGGGCAGCATGACTATAAATGTTGACCCTTCATTCTCTTGCAGGGCTTCACAATTTGGCAATACTCAGGACCCTTTTAACAATTAAAATTTAGGAAAATGTAAAGGTACATTGTATGATGGGAAAGAAAACTAAAGCCACTCAATGCACATTCCTTTTTTTTCTCAACACTGGATTATTAACCATTAGTCCAGTTGTTTCTCATAAACTGGGTTTAAAATATGTGAGATTACAATTAAAAAATTTGTTGGGTGAACACAATTACATGAAAGGGTGCAGAGTCACACCCAAAGTGATACCAAAGCTATCAATGCCACTGAATGTTATACCGAGAGGAGAGCACAAAGGACTATCAGCGGGCGAAGCCAGAGCTATAAGAACGTCATTCTTCTCCTGGATCATAACTTTTACCAGATGCCGGTAAGGAGAGGCTAATACGCAAAGGATCTTGTAATACAATGAATTAGATTAGAATCACAAATTCTAATTGTTATAAAAACTGGAGCTAGGATCCTGTAATACAATGAATCGGATTAGAATCATAAATTTATAAAAGCTGGAGTTGAGTGTTAGATAGCAGATGTGGCATACCTATACGCAAGCATTGCCTGCATGCAGAACATAGGATAGCTACATCTGTGCTTTCTTCTCAGACCAAGGTAATTCCCATAGAAGCTTATCACAAAATATTTGGCTTATCTGAAGCTTAACACGTTAATGTTATTTCTAGCATGGTTCAGCTAGCCTTCTCTTTGTTATACATTCGACCTAACCAAGCATTTAAGCAAGGCACTTATATAGAGCAACATCACAATAGTTGTAGTTATCAGGACAAGGTTCAAGTGTAGCTTAAAATCTGAACAAGTTGTAGTTATTAGGACAAGGTTCAAGTGTAGCTTAAAATCTGAAAAATTAACTGTACTTCTCTTTCTCTTGCTGAAAATCACAATACTGCATCTGTGCCTACTTATTTTGAGTTCAGTGGCCATGTGCATGCCTAAACCTGAGATTGCGATTCTTTTTTCGCCTCTGCCTACACACCTAAATCAAACCAGTAAGTTCGCATGTCATTTATTTATAAAGCAACACCACATCAGTCTAATCTTCCAAGAGCAAGGGCCTAAAATATTCAGAGATGCGCAATTAAGATCATGCAGTCACAAATGAATGATATGATACTAAATCTATAAAGTTTGTCATCCAATCATTTCCCTTCAATAATGATATTGCCAGTTTAATTGGAGATCTTAATTGTGCATCTTAATTGGGGATTGACTTATCTCCTCCCGTCCAACGCAAGGCGACCATAGCGGCAACGCAAGAGGGCACCACGCCGAAGGGCTGCGCCACAACCGGGCTCCCAACAACGTCGCTCAACCAACATTCACATGATGCACACTGTTTCTAATTTTGTGTTTTTCTTCTCAGATTGTGACTTTCTCAATCTGCACTGATGCACACCATTGAGAAAACTATGCTGTAACTTTATCACTTTTCATAGAAGGAAAAAGCTCATGATTTCTCAGAATCACCCTCCACCACCGGTTGCTAGCCCTTGTCCTCTGTTGGCCCTCCGCCGGCCACGACTCGTCATTTGGAGCACTGGGATCTCACATCTCGCTTCAATGCCGTCGAACTTGACCACTGCTCTTCCATCACGCAACACCGAGTCAGAGGCTGTGGCACTACACAACAGCGATCCTGCGGCCGCGGCGCTGCCCATGCGACATCAGCTCCTACGGCCATGGCACTACCTCAATGCGACGGTGTCCCAGCAGCCTCGGTTCTGCTAGCCATTCGAAGCTTCCATTCTGAAGCAGAATGAGTTGTACTGATTACTGAACGAGTGTAAAAGTTGAATGAGGAGCATAGCTTTAATCTGTATCTCCTTCTACTGAATGTACTGCTCCCATGTATTCAGCATGACTGGAGCGTGCAGTTGTAATAATAGAAGCTCTGATTTCACAAACAAAAAAGATGAATGTAAAAGTGGTCGTCGACCATTCCTTGTACTCCTACGTATATGATGTTGCATCTCTACACTCTAAAGACATGATCCAGATGTATTAAAAGAAAGTTGAGCTTATTTTACCACGTAGCCGCCTACCTGGCTATCACATGGAGAAAAAAAATTGAGTTGATTATAGCCTACAGCCAGGTTAGAAGATGCATTCCACTCAACAAAAAGACAAAAAAAAGGAGAAGATGCACTCTTGTATTTAGTCGTCTGATCTCTGTTTTTTGGCTTTTGCTTCTTCAGGGGTTCAGACTTCAGACCGAACCTAGTTTTTCCATGCACCTCTAGGCTACTATGTATAATCTATGCCTGTCAGGTAAGGATGTCGACCATTCGGTACTCATAGGATATATCACTATCAGGTACACATCTGCCATTGAGGCCATGGCAATAATTTACCATGCAGCGGTGTACTTCTATAGTATTCATTCTGAAAGAAAGTAAAAACAGTGTACTTCTACTACTTCTGAATTTCATTGCATCCTAATCCAGATCACACAATTGCAATCACCTTCATATGATCTGAGTAAAATGAAGTACCAACATATGATCTGAAACAAAAAGGCATAGCTACCAACTCAAGCTCTAAACAAACCCAGACCTTTGCTACTTCTAGTAATTGTAACTATAAGTCTATAACCGATAAAAATTACCATCTGAAGAAGTCAAACACAGTTGTTCTGACTTCTGTGTTCTCAACTGAATGCACATATCGATCAAATTAAGATGCTTCACAAAGTACGAAAATGCATTAAGATGCTTCACTAAGTACGAAAATGCACATATCAATCAATGAAACTACTGAACTATTGAAATGCTGAACACACTGTCCAACTAAATCAAGTGAAGACTGAAAACTGAAAAGGAAAGCATAAATTACCCTAACTGAAAAAGCGGAAAAGTCTGATCTATGAAAGAGAGAAACTATCAAGAATCATAAGGGTCTATTGAGATAGAATAAATAGTTATATTGACTTAAATACCGGCAAATGATGCAAGCACAATGACTAAATAAAGGAACAAAAAACTGAAGGAACGAAGAAGGAAGGCACAAAAACTGAACCTAATCAACTGAATGTGACATGAGTGATTTAACTAATGGACAAAATGTACTGCTTACTCTGCTATATTAATTAACAAACACTGAACAACTAAAAGAAACATGATCGAAATGAAACTATGTGCCTCCTAATGGGTGTAGGTCTGCGACAAATGAAACGTGACTGAAACTAAATATCAAAAACTACAAAAAAAACATTAAACACTTAAAAGAATGATAGACAATACACAGAAAATATGAAACATGCCCGTGGAAATTACAGAAGTACTCAACACACAGAATAACCTAAAAACTAATTCCAGAGATCACACACACACTATATTGTCTGTGTGGCGAAACATGTGCACCAGGGGAGAAACAATAGTCCAGCATTTATGCTTCGCAGGCAGCAATTCAAAGGACAAATGGTAAAGATAATTATAAGCGGTGATACTGATATGTCTCCAACGTATCTATAATTTTTGATTGTTCCATGCTATATTATATTCTGTTTTGGACATTATTGAGTTTTATTATACACTTTTATATTATTTTTGGGACTAACCTATTAACCGGAGGCCCAGCCCAGAATTGTTGTTTTTGCCTATTTCAGAGTTTCGCAGAAAAAGAATATCAAACGGAGTCCAAACGGAATAAAACCTTCGGGAACGTGATTTTCGGAACGAACGTGATCCAGAGGACTTGGACCCTACGTCAAGACATCAACCAGGAAGCCACGAGGTAGGGGGCGCCCCCCGGCGCCCTCCACCCTCGTGGGCCCCCTGTTGCTCCACCGACGTACTCCTTCCTCCTATATATACCTACGTACCCCCAAACTACCAGATACGGAGCCAAAAACCTAATTCCACCGCCGCAACCTTCTGTACCCGTGAGATCCCATCTTGGGGCCTGTTCCGGAGCTCCGCCGGAGGGGGCATCGATCACGGAGGGCTTCTACATCAACACCATAGCCTCTCCGATGATGTGTGAGTAGTTTACCTCAGACCTTCGGGTCCATAGTTATTAGCTAGATGGCTTCTTCTCTCTTTTTGGATCTCAATACAATGTTCTCCCCCTCTCTTGTGGAGATCTATTCGATGTAATCTTCTTTTGCGGTGTGTTTGTTGAGACCGATGAATTGTGGGTTTATGATCAAGTTTATCTATGAACAATATTTGAATCTTCTGAATTCTTTTATGTATGATTGGTTATCTTTGCAAGTCTCTTCGAATTATCAGTTTGGTTTGGCCTACTAGATTGATCTTTCTTGCAATGGGAGAAGTGCTTAGCTTTGGGTTCAATCTTGCGGTGTCCTTTCCCAGTGACAGTAGGGGCAGCAAGGCACGTATTGTATTGTTGCCATCGAGGATAACAAGATGGGGTTTATATCATATTGCATGAGTTTATCCCTCTACATCATGTCATCTTGCTTAAAGCGTTACTCTGTTCTTATGAACTTAATACTCTAGATGCATGCTGGATAGCGGTCGATGTGTGGAGTAATAGTAGTAGATGCAGGCAGGAGTCGGTCTACTTGTCTCGGACGTGATGCCTATATACATGATCATACCTAGATATTCTCATAACTATGCTCAATTCTGTCAATTGCTCAACAGTAATTTGTTCACCCACCGTAAATACTTATGCTCTTGAGAGAAGCCACTAGTGAAACCTATGGCCCCCGGGTCTATTTTCCATCATATTAATCTTCCAACACTTAGCTATTTTTATTGCCTTTTATTTTACTTTGCATCTTTATCATAAAAATACCAAAAATATTATCTTATCATATCTATCAGATCTCACTCTCGTAAGTGACCGTGTAGGGATTGACAACCCCTTATCGCGTTGGTTGCGAGGATTTATTTGTTTGTGTAGGTGCGAGGGACTCGTGCGTGGCCTCCTACTGGATTGATACCTTGGTTCTCAAAACTGAGGGAAATACTTACGCTACTTTGCTGCATCACCCTTTCCTCTTCAAGGGAAAACCAACGCACTGCTCAAGAGGTAGCAAGAAGGATTTCTGGCGCCGTTGCCGGGAGTCTACGCAAAAGTCAACATACCAAGTACCCATCACAAACCCTTATCTCCCGCATTACATTATTTGCCATTTGCCTCTCGTTTTCCTCTCCCCCACTTCACCCTTGCCGTTTTATTCGCCCTCTCTTTTCCGTTCGCCTCTTTTTCGCTTGCTTCTTGTTTGCTCGTGTGTTGGATTGCTTGCTTGTCACGATGGCTCAAGATAATACCAAATTATGTGACTTTACCAATACCAACAATAATGATTTCCTTAGCACTCCGATTGCTCCTCTTACCGATACTGAATCTTGTGAAATCAATGCTGCTTTGTTGAATCTTGTCATGAAAGATCAATTCGCCGGCCTTCCTAGTGAAGATGCCGCTACCCATCTAAATAGCTTCGTTGATTTGTGTGATATGCAAAAGAAGAAAGATGTGGACAATGATATTGTTAAATTGAAGCTATTTCCTTTTTCGCTTAGAGATCGTGCTAAAGCTTGGTTTTCGTCTTTGCCTAAAAATAGTATTGATTCTTGGAATAAGTGCAAAGATGCTTTTATCTCTAAGTATTTTCCTCCCGCTAAGATCATCTCTCTTAGAAACGATATTATGAATTTTAAGCAACTTGATCATGAACATGTTGCACAAGCTTGGGAGAGGATGAAATTAATGATACGTAATTGCCCTACGCATGGTTTGAATTTGTGGATGATTATACAAAATTTTATGCCGGATTGAATTTTGCTTCTAGAAATCTTTTAGATTCGGCCGCGGGAGGCACTTTTATGGAAATCACTTTAGGAGAAGCTACTAAACTCCTAGATAATATTATGGTTAATTATTCTCAATGGCACACTGAAAGATCTACTAATAAAAAAGTGCATGCGATAGAAGAAATTAATGTTTTGAGTGGAAAGATGGATGAACTTATGAAATTATTTGCTACTAAGAGTGTTTCTTCTGATCCTAATGATATGCCTTTGTCTACTTTGATTGAGAATAATAATGAACCTATGGATGTGAATTTTGTTGGTAGGAATAATTTTGGTAACAACGCGTATAGAGGAAACTTTAATCCTAGGCCTTATCCTAGTAATTCCTCTAATAATTATGGTAATTCCTACAACAATTCTTATGGAAATTTAATAAGATGCCTTCTGAATTTGAGACTAGTGTTAAGGAATTTATGAATTCGCAAAAGAATTTCAATGCTTTGCTTGAAGAAAAATTGCTTAAAGTTGATGAATTGGCTAGGAACGTTGATAGAATTTCTCTTGATGTTGATTCTTTAAAACTTAGATCTATTCCTCCTAAGCATGATATCAATGAGTCTCTCAAAGCCATGAGAATTTCCATTGATGAGTGCAAAGAAAGAACCGCTAGGATGCGTGCTAAGAAAGATTGCTTTGTGAAAGCGTGTTCTTCAAATTTCTATGAAAATAAAGATGAAGATCTAAAAGTTATTGATGTGTCCCCTATTAAATCTTTGTTTTGCAATATGAATCTTGATAATGATGGGACTGAATATGATCCACCTTTACCTAGAAGGCGTTCCAGAAATTCGGAGTTTTTAGATCTTGATGCTAAAATTGATAAAAGTGGGATTGAAGAGATCAAAACATTAGATATTAATGAACCCACTATTTTGGATTTCAAGAAATTTAATTATGATAATTGCTCTTTGATATATTGTATTTCCTTGTTGCAATCCGTGCTAAATTCCCCTCATGCTTATAGTCAAAATAAAGCCTTTACCAAACATATCGTTGATGCTTTGATGCAATCTTATGAAGAAAAACTTGAGTTGGAAGTTTCTATCCCTAGAAAACTTTATGATGAGTGGGAACCTACTATTAAAATTAAAATTAAAGATCATGAATGCTATGCTTTGTGTGATTTGGGTGCTAGTGTTTCCACGATTCCAAAATCTCTATGTGATTTATTAGGTTTCCGTGATTTGATGATTGCTCTCTAAACTTGCACCTTGCGGATTCCACTATTAAGAAACCTATGGGAAGAATTAATGATGTTCTTATTGTTGCAAATAGGAACTATGTGCCCGTAGACTTTATTGTTCTTGACATAGATTGCAATCCTTCATGTCCTATTATTCTTGGTAGACCTTTCCTTAGAACGATTGGTGCAATTATTGATATGAAGGAAGGGAATATTAGATTCCAATTTCCATTAAAGAAAGGCATGGAACACTTCCCTAGAAAGAAAATAAAATTACCTTATGAATCTATTATGAGAGACACTTATGGATTGCCAACCAAAGATGGCAATACCTAGATCTATCCTTTCTTTTATGCCTAGCTAGGGGCGTTAAACGATAGCGCTTGTTGGGAGGCAACCCAATGTTATTTTTAGTTTTTTGCTTTTTGCTTCTGTTTAGGAATAAATATTTGTTCTAGCCTCTGGTTAGATGTGTTTTTATGTTTTAATTAGTGTTTGTGCCAAGTTAAACCTATAGGATCTTCTTGGATGATAGTTATTTGATCTTGCTGTAAATTCCAGAAACTTTCTGTTCACGAAAACAATTGTTAAAAATCACCAGAACGTGATAAAATATTGATTCCAATTTCTTCTGATCAATAAACAAATTGTCTAGGTCTTCCTATTTTGGCTGAATTTTTGGAGTTCCAGAAGTTTGCGTTAGTTACAGATTACTACAGACTGTTCTGTTTTTGACAGATTCTGTTTTTCGTGTGTTGTTTGCTTATTTTGATGAATCTATGGCTAGTAAAATAGTTTATAAACCATAGATAAGTTGCAATACAGTAGGTTTAACACCAATATAAATAAAGAATGAGTTCATTACAGTACCTTGAAGTGGTCTTTTGTTTTCTTTCGCTAACGGAGCTCACGAGATTTTCTGCTGAGTTTTGTGTTGTGAAGTTTTCAAGTTTTGGGTAAAAGATTTGATGGATTATGGAACAAGGAGTGGCAAGAGCCTAAGCTTGGGGATGCCCATGGCACCCCAAGATAATCTAAGGACACCTAAAAGCCAAAGCTTGGGGATGCCCCGGAAGGCATCCCCTCTTTCGTCTACTTCCATCGGTAACTTTAGTTGGAGCTATATTTTTATTCACCACATGATATGTGTTTTGCTTGGAGCGTCTTGTATGATTTGAGTCTTTATTTTTTAGTTTACCACAATCATCTTTCTGTACACACCTTTTGAGAGAGACACACATGATTCAGAAATTATTAGAATACTCTATGTGCTTCACTTATATCTTTTGAGTTATATAGTTTTTGCTCTAGTACTTCACTTATATCTTTTAGAGCACGGTGGTGGTTTTGTTTTATAGAAACTATTATTCTCTCATGCTTCACTTAGATTATTTTGAGAGTCTTAAACAGCATGGTAATTTGCTTAAATAATCCTAATATGCTAGGTATTCAAGACTAGTAAAAACTTTCTTATGAGTGCATTGAATACTAAGAGAAGTTTGATACTTGATGATTGTTTTGGGACATGGAGGTAGTGATATCAAAGTTGTGCTAGTTGAGTAGTTGTGAATTTGAGAAATACTTGTGTTGAAGCTTGCAAGTCCCGTAGCATGCACGTATGGTAAATGTTATGTAACAAATTTGAAACATGAGGTGTTCTTTGAGTGTCCTCCTTATGAGTGGCGGTCGGGGACGAGCGATGGTCTTTTCCTACCAATCTATCCCCCTAGGAGCATGCGCGTAGTGCTTGGTTTTTGATGACTTGTAGATTTTTGCAATAAGTATGTGAGTTCTTTATGACTAATGTTGAGTCCATGGATTATACGCACTCTCACCTTTCCATCATTGCTAGCCTCTTCGGTACCGTGCATTGCCCTTTCTCACATTGAGAGTTGGTGCAAACTTCGCCGGTGCATCCAAACCCCGTGATATGATACGCTCTTTCACACATAAACCTCCTTATATCTTCCTCAAAACAGCCACCATACCTACCTATTATGGCATTTCCATAGCCATTCCGAGATATATTGCCATGCAACTTTCCACCGTTCCGTTTATCATGACACGTTCATCATTGTCATATTGCTTTGCATGATCATGTAGTTGACATTGTATTTGTGGCAAAGCCACCATTCATAATTTCCATACATGTCACTCTTGGTTCATTGCCCATCCCAGTACACCGCCGGAGGCATTCATATAGAGTCATACTTTGTTCTAGTATCGAGTTGTAATCATTGAGTTGTAAATAAATAGAAGTGTGATGATCATCATTTCTAGAGCATTGTCCCAAGTGAGGAATAAAAAAAGGAGAAAGGCCATAAAAAAAGGAAGGCCCAAAAAATGAGAGAAAAAGAGAGAAGGGACAATGTTACTATCCTTTTACCACACTTGTGCTTCAAAGTAGCACCATAATCTTCATGATAGAGAGTCTCTTGTTTTGTCACCTTCATATACTAGTGAGAATTTTTCATTATAGAACTTGGCTTGTATATTCCAACAATGGGCCTCCTCAAGTGCCCTAGGTCTTCGTGAGCAAGCAAGTTGGATGCACACCCACTTAGTTTCTTTTGTTGAGCTTTCATATATTTATAGCTCTAGTGCATCCGTTGCATGGCAATCCCTACTCCTTGCATTAACATCAATCGATGGGCATCTCCATAGCTCATTGATTAGCCTCGTTGATGTGAGACTTTCTCCCTTTTTGTCTTCTCCACATAACCCCCATCATTATATTCTATTCCACCCATAGTGCTATATCCATGGCTCACGCTCATGTATTGCGTGAAAGTTGAAAAAGTTTGAGATTACTAAAGTATGAAACAATTGCTTGGCTTGTCATCGGGGTTGTGCATGATGAGAGCATTCTTGTGTGACGAAAATGGAGCATGACTAAACTATATGATTTTGTAGGGATGAACTTTCTTTGGCCATGTTATTTTGAGAAACATAATTGCTTAGTTAGTATGCTTGAAGTATTATTATTTTTATGTCAATATTGAACTTTTATCTTGAATCTTTCGGATCTGAATATTCATACCACAATTAAGAAGAATTACATTGAAATTATGCCAAGTAGCATTCCACATCAAAAATTCTGTTTTTATCATTTACCTACTCGAGGACGAGCAGGAATTAAGCTTGGGGATGCTTGATACGTCTCCAACGTATCTATAATTTTTTATTGTTCCATGCTATATTATATTCTGTTTTGGACATTATTGGGCTTTATTATACACTTTTATATTATTTTTGGGACTAACCTATTAACCGGAGGCCCAGCCCAGAATTGCTGTTTTTTGCCTATTTCAGAGTTTCGCAGAAAAAGAATATCAAACGGAGTCCAAACGGAATGAAACCTTCGGGAACGTGATTTTCGGAACGAACGTGATCCAGAGGACTTGGACCCTACGTCAAGACATCAACCAGGAAGGCCACGAGGTAGGGGGCGCGCCTACCCCCCTGGGCGTGCCCTCCACCCTCGTGGGCCCCCTGTTGCTCCACCGACGTACTCCTTCCTCCTATATATACCTACGTACCCCCAAACTACCAGTACGGAGCCAAAAACCTAATTCCACCGCCGCAACCTTCTGTACCCGTGAGATCCCATCTTGGGGCCTGTTCCGGAGCTCCGCCGGAGGGGGCATCGATCACGGAGGGCTTCTACATCAACACCATAGCCTCTCCGATGATGTGTGAGTAGTTTACCTCAGACCTTCGGGTCCATAGTTATTAGCTAGATGGCTTCTTCTCTCTTTTTGGATCTCAATACAATGTTCTCCCCCTCTCTTGTGGAGATCTATTCGATGTAATCTTCTTTTGCGGTGTGTTTGTTGAGACCGATGAATTGTGGGTTTATGATCAAGTTTATCTATGAACAATATTTGAATCTTCTGAATTCTTTTATGTATGATTGGTTATCTTTGCAAGTCTCTTCGAATTATCAGTTTGGTTTGGCCTACTAGATTGATCTTTCTTGCAATGGGAGAAGTGCTTAGCTTTGGGTTCAATCTTGCGGTGTCCTTTCCCAGTGACAGTAGGGGCAGCAAGGCACGTATTGTATTGTTGCCATCGAGGATAACAAGATGGGGTTTATATCATATTGCATGAGTTTATCCCTCTACATCATGTCATCTTGCTTAAAGCGTTACTCTGTTCTTATGAACTTAATACTCTAGATGCATGCTGGATAGCGGTCGATGTGTGGAGTAATAGTAGTAGATGCAGGCAGGAGTCGGTCTACTTGTCTCGGACGTGATGCCTATATACATGATCATACCTAGATATTCTCATAACTATGCTCAATTCTGTCAATTGCTCAACAGTAATTTGTTCACCCACCGTAAATACTTATGCTCTTGAGAGAAGCCACTAGTGAAACCTATGGCCCCCGGGTCTATTTTCCATCATATTAATCTTCCAACACTTAGCTATTTTTATTGCCTTTTATTTTACTTTGCATCTTTATCATAAAAATACCAACAAAATATTATCTTATCATATCTATCATATCTCACTCTCGTAAGTGACCGTGTAGGGATTGACAACCCCTTATCGCGTTGGTTGCGAGGATTTATTTGTTTGTGTAGGTGCGAGGGACTCGTGCGTGGCCTCCTACTGGATTGATACCTTGGTTCTCAAAAACCGAGGGAAATACTTACGCTACTTTGCTGCATCACCCTTTCCTCTTCAAGGGAAAACCAACGCAGTGCTCAAGAGGTAGCAGATACTGCTTCGGAAAAAATATTGGTGACATTCCCATGCATTTGGTAAAAAAATGTTAAGAACAAAGTATGTTAATGGCAGACTTCATGTTAATGAAAATGAAAATAGTGTGTATTCCATATCAGACCACTTTGTTCTGTAACCTTTTAACTTAACTTTAGTGTGACTTGATCTTGCCATTGATGGCTTTTTTATGAAGTCATACATGGTGCATTATCTCTAATAAACTTCATGCACAATCTAATTTTATTCAGTCTTGCTATATCAAAGAAAAGATCATTCTATGAATGCAGATGCACCAACCCATACAGATTTTGAATAAAAACTACTATGATGATGCATTCTTTATCAATAAGGCAGAACTGAAGAAAAAAATTAACTATGCACAAATCAGACATGATCACAACATTATATATATTGAGTGAGCATGAACTTCGATACAGACAAAAAAGAAAGATCATGAACAATAAAATATACATTTCCTCAAATTTTTGTTTTCAATGGCAAGCAAATAATTTGTTTACTTAGGAAATTATGTTTCTTGTCACACACACCAAAGGAACATGAATTCTTCCTCTTTACTTGCAAAGATCAACAAATTATTGCGCTTACTTGATACAATTATTTTCTTTTGGTTGGACCGTTCCCTGTGATCGTCAGGGATATCTTGCAGAACAATACGGAAATCCACCATGGCAAAAATATCCAGTAGAATCAAGCACGCGTAATAGGATAATAAACCCAATGTAAGGAGGAACCTTCATGGAGGAAAAAATCTCACTGAAGAGATGAGGTCATAACGAACTGATGCACACTGTCGACAATGAGGCCAGACAAACACCCAAGGGTCTTGGCTCAAAATCAGAGCAGCCGAAGAGAAACTTTTTTTTATGTCGAGTCCATCCTATCGCACATAAGCTGCAGGTTTGTATGATGAACGCATGTGTTGTTCCTATAATCAACGAATAGAAGGAATAAATGGGTAGCTTAGCAAGCTTAAGTGCAGCTGTCTGGTCTCTAATTCTCATTGGCAAAATTCCAGGTGAGTCTAATAGCTCAAGATCCTTCCCAAATGAACCCACCTGTTTGAGGTTTGAAATGATAGAATTTGAATAGAGAAAACATCACACTATTTCCTACTAAGATAAACTACAATATCCTTATACAACAGCTATAAATGTTTTCTAGGGACAACAGCTAGCAATGTTAAGACTACATGTGCAGCTGAGAAATTTACTTTAGTTCTTTTGTGACACCTGGTCGAGGTGCTACGGGATGCATTCTTTGTTTTAGCAAGAAACTAATCAAGGATGATTCACAAACATTTGGATATCCAACAATTCCAGCCCAAACCTTCAAACAAAAACAAAGCACAACAGAAACACTGAGTAGGGTAAACAAATCATGATTATCTGGATGGTTTACTTAAATTGGAAATGGATCAAGAAATTATTGACTTTAGACAAGCCTCACAAACAAATCTAATGTAATCAACATGGTGCTATACCATTCACTTCAAGAAGCAAAAAGTCGAACTATTGCCTATATCAAACTGAAATCTTTTAGAGTCCGGGATGGGATGCAAGAAATTGACCACCGTTGGCTCCTTGCTCCTGCTGGTCCGGCAGTCAAACAACCTCAGCCTTACACTCCTCCTGGCGCACCTGCAGCCGAAGCCCTCATCCATGAGAAAAGGGGGAGGCATGAGTGAGGGAAGGGGGATAGAGAGCATGCAAAGGTAAACCGTGAACCAACTTGAGCTCCTTCTCTTACAGCCCCTGTTGATGACCCCGTCTACATCCGTCGCTCTGCCAACTCCTGCTGCTTCAGCCGGCAGGCGCCAGATCCGTCCGACATCCTTACCTCCCCTGCAGCTCCACCCCACTATTAAGACCTTGACGCTCATGCTCTCCACTATGACGGTCTGTATCTGATCTGGAACCACGGTAGGAGGGAATAGAGGAGGAAGAGGCGACTGCATGGTGGAGCACGAGGGGGCGGCCGGACAGAGACGAGGGAGGAGTTATAGCAGACGTCCGCGGGGCTCCAGGGCGGAGGCCATGGTCTCGCGAGGGGGGAGAGGCTGTGGGGATCGAGGAAAGGGGGCTAGGGTTTGTCTGGCGGCTAGAGTGGGAGTGGGACGAGGCGAGGGTAGGATGGGACGCGGAACGCACGGAGCAGATTGGCCAAAACTTCCTACACGCGGGGACGAGAACCCAGCCAACAAGCACACAACGCAAGCCCACCCGTCATTGGCCAGCGAAATGACCGTGAGGTGAAAATTGGGTTTTACTGTTGTGAAGATCCAACGGCTAAAACGCACCAGAAGACAGATCCGACGGCCAACGAAGCCCAAATCGGGGGAGCCTCCTGGAGGCAAGTTGGCTAGCATCCTTATATGTTAAATATTCCATCCTCCTATCCTGTGCTTGTCTTACATCAAAGTAGTGTTCGCCTGTATCATGCATCAACCAGTTATACAAAGCTAATTTATTCATATTCTTTTGGTTTTGACTTCATAAGGCAATATCAGAAAATAGGAAGGAAAAGAGTAAGTTAGGGGACGTTGGTGGTCCTCCGGACCTACGCAAATAGAGACTCTCTAGATTTGCCACTGCTACTGCTAATGAAGTTGAAGTACCAAGTCTACATGATGAGTTCATCTCCCGTACTCGACCATCGCAAGTGCTTGCTCTAAGTTGACAGTGTGATAATTGGTTTCATGTTGCATATGTTATCTAGCCTGTATTTCTTCAATTTTGATTAAATTGCACCTGCTGAGTTTATATGTTATACATGTGCATATGACATGCCTTTCTGTGTCTACAATGCACTGCATCTATCAATCATACCATGTTCTCACATCAAAGTACTACTGTTGTGTATCCCGCATCAGTCACTCATGATTGGATGCTTTTAACATGGTAGTTTGATAGTGGTTGCATCTTGCATTGATTTCTACGTTGTACTGCTTCTAATTTTTCGAAATGCCACTTATGACAAGACACTTTTAACTAGGTAGAGTGATATTGGTTGCATCTTTCATATGGTGTCTAGCTTGCATTACTTCTATTTTCTTGAAAATCCTTCTGCTTAGTTTACACATTGTAGCTGTGAATATGTCACGCCGTCTTGTTTTTCTTACATATTCCATCCTCATACGATTGTCTTACATCAAAGTATTGCTTGTCTGTATCATGCATCAATGAGTTATGAAGAGCAATTTTATTCTTTTGCGTTGTGGGTACGGCTTGACATGGCAAAGTCAAAAAAGAGCAAGGAAAAGAATATAGTAGGGAATCGTGTTACTCGTCGGGTGAAACGGAAAAGGATCTGCCCTCGAGGTTCTGCTGGTACTTATAGTGCAGTAGAAGGTCCAAGTCCACCGGCTAAATCTACAAACACAGTATCACCTGCTCCACCGGCTGCAGCATCTGCTTCAACTGTACCAGCATCTCAATGAGTTACTCATTCGTTTGCTCCGGAACTGGCCAGTTCCCAAGCTGCCTTCACACCTAACACAACTTCTGAAGCACTGCTGACACAACATGACTTGGCAAGATCAGATGAACCTCATGAGCATCAACACCAAGATAGTACCTGACCAAGTCAAGTTGCAGTTGCATGCTCCTTTATATGTACTCTCACAGTTTGATGTGCATTAACACTTTCCATATTCGTTATTGAACTAGCACCACGGCGCAAGCGGAAACAGACATCAGGGATAATGCTTGACAGATTAACAAAATCTAAAGGAGGAAGAATGGAGATCCATTTTGAGGCAGGTTTAAAAAGGCCACGTGATGCTACAGAGTCAGCCAAGTTAGTATCAGAGGCAGCCATTGCCGTTAGGTGTCATGCACGTACCCTCCCAACGTGGATTCAGTACAGGAATGAGAAAGACAATACCCAGTTTAATACCTTCCCTTACCATTTATCTGTAAGTAATGTTATTCATCGCAATTTCTAATAGTGTCTTGCTCTGTGCCATACTTTCTAGCTTCCTCCTAATAAGACTCACATTCTTTTTTCAACAGATGAGGTTCAAGTTGGATCCGAAAGATGATGCAACTAAACAAGCATGCACTCATGTTTTTCAGTCTGCTATGCGACAGTATCGGTACCACCTTAGAAAATCTCACTTTGAAGGCAAGGCTAACAATGAAAAATCGCCCAAACATCTCCAGTGGAATATATTACAGATGAAGACTGGATAGCCCTTATTAAACACTTGTCTAATCCAAAGTATCAGGTAGGGTATATCTATTTGATCAGACCACATATTGAACTTGTATTTATGTATGTGCCTTACAAGTGTATCTTCTTCTAGGCTAACTGTTTGAAGAACAAGACCAACCATTCTAAAGTGAAATTCCAACAGACAACGGGATCTCATAGCTATATTGCACACTGCAAGGCTCTTGTCAATAGCTGCTAGTTCCTTCTTTTTCTGTGCCATATTATCGTATCTATATTGACTTGTTCCAAATACAGAGGAAAACCCGTGCGGACCAAAAAGAACCTGAACCGAATGCAGTGCAAATCTTCAAGGATTGCCACACCCGCAAGATGAAGGGCATGAGCACACCAGTTCAAGCCGCTGTTGTAAGTCATTGCTCCTCCTGCCTTTGAACTGATTTGTACTGTGATGTGTTATTCGTTTGCAGCCAATGTCAGTTACTCTGTTCACTTTTATACACAGTTGTCTTAACGTATCATTTCACCTTACATGGTTTAAACGAGATGAAGGATATTCTTTTGGTCTTGAGCTGTAATCTAGTTGTGATTTTCACGTGCGCACACAAGGATACAATAGCCTGTTTGTTTTATATTTGTTTGCCCATGATATGAATGATGTCATACTAAGTTCATCCTACTTTAAACCATGTCTCTTTATCCTTAGATGTCAACGAATGTGAGGAAATAGACAATACAGTAGGCATGCTACATGGACATATGTTCCGAAAGTGATTTTATTATGTAGTTGGCACTACAATACATGCTAATGTATTACAGTAGTTCACCAAAATAAGTTATGTATAAACATGAAACCTACTTTGTTTGTTTTTGTCTCATTAGTAACTTATCTGGTACACTAATCTACAAGTTCAAACTTTCAGGAAGATATGGAACAAATGATTGAACAGCCACAACCACCTGAAGGTGACGAGGCTACTACAGGCACAATATCACCTCTTGCTGTAGTGCGTCAGTATCTCTCCACTAACAGTGCAAAAAGCACCTTCCTGCGTAATTCTGGGTTGGTTGTCAAGGTAACCTCGTCCAAATCGCCTACTGAACAAAATCTTCCTGCTAGACAGAGTGATATATCTGTGCTCCAGACACAAGTCCAATCCCTAATGGACGTTGTTTCGGAAACAAGAATAGTGGTTGACAAATGTCGTCAAGATATGAATGATTTTGAAACCAGACTATCAGACATTCGCTTCGTTGTTCAAGAGCAATGGCAGAAAAAAGGTGGAGATCGTGCTGCTCCATCAGATTCTACAGCCTGAAACATTAGCACTCAGGTCAAATGATCTGTGCTTCTATATATCTGATGGTGCTTTTATCTGGAAGGACTGTAAACTTTATGCCAACATGCCTTTTGTTGTATGGTTGGAATTTATTTTGTTGTGATACAACATTTATGATACTGCCTCAGGCTGCAGTAATTACGATGCTATTTTTGTATAGTGTAGGTTTATCTTAGTAATGTATTCGGCCGAAAGCTTCGTAGGAGCCCAACATGCCAACATTCGTCGGGCCCATTCCAATTGGGCTAAAAACGATTACGGGCCGAAATTGGCATGTAGCCCACTAAAAATATCTGGGCCTAAATCAGCATAAGCTTTCATATTTTTCTGGTAGGCCTGTGCCCATAGTGGGCCTTTAACAGACCTAAACATAATTTGGGCCCTCAGTAAAAATAGGCCGTTTACAGGTGTAAATATCTCGAGCCCATAAAAAACATGGGCCTTTAATAGACCGAAAGTGAGATTGGGCCCTGATTGTGCCAAATAACCCACTGGACTTAGCAGGCCGAAATGGTGGCCCATTTACGATGCGGATCTTTGACAGGCCGAAATTCGGATGGGCCGTAAATGCGCCGACCCAACATTTATGATGCTGCCAAAGGTTGTAGTAATTACGACGCTATTTTTGTATAGTGTAGGTTTATCTTAGTAATGTATTCGGCCGAAAGCTTCATAGGGGCCCAACATGCCAACATTCGCCGGGCCCATTCCAATTGGGTTAAAAACGATTCTAGGCCGAAATTTGCATGTAGCCCACTAAAAATATCTGGGCCTAAATCAGCATAAGCTTTCATATTTCTCTGGTAGGCCTGTGCCCATAGTGGGCCTTTAACAGGCCTAAACATAATTTGGGCCCTCAGTAATAATAGGCCGTTTACACATGTAAATATCTTGAGCCCATAAAAAACATGGGCCTTTAATAGGACGAAAGTAAGATTGGGCCCTGATTGTGCCAAATAACCCACTGGTCTTAGCAGGCCGAAATTGTGGCCCATTTACAATGCGGATCGTCCACAGGCCGAAATTTAGACAGGCCGTAAAGGCGCCAACCTACTAAACGGGCCTTTAACAGGCCGGAAGTTTGGTCGGGCTTGATTAGTGTCATTTCTATATGGGCCGTTAGTAGGCCCGATGTGACGTTGGGCCACATAAGGCCCATGGATTTCGTCCGATGTTAACGGGCCGGAAGTCACAACAGGCTGAAAGTGGCCCAAGTCTATAGTGGGCCTCTAACAGGCCGAATGTCAAACATGGCCGAATATGACCCATATCCTTCACGGTCGTTTATGGGCCGAAAGTTTCAATGGCCTATAAATGGGCCTAAATGAAGCAGGACCTTTAACAGGCCGAAAAAACACTGGGCCGTAATTCGGCCCAAATACTTAGCGGACTGTTAACGGGCCAGAAGTGACCATGGGCCGCGATGATGACAAGTTTAGGACGGGCCATTGACGGGCCGATTTGACACTAGCCGTACGGGCCTTAACTGAGAATGTTGGGCCTTTAGCTGGGCCGGCCCATTATGGTCTGCAAAATCTTGTGGGCCTTTAGCTGGGCCGACCCATTATGGTCTGCTAAATCTTGTGGGCCTTTAGTTGGGCCGGCCCATTTAATCTTTACGGGCCACTTTTGGGCCGGTCGACGTGTCAACATATCATAGGCGCATCTCACCCATTGGATGAGTGACACCTGTGCCAACGCGAAGCTGACCCGTGGTTCCGTCAGCCAATGAGAATTTTACACGTGGAAAATCGGCATTGGTCGTGGCTATTAGCGGGTTATCGGATCCAAAACCGGACCCGATAGCTTAACGGCGACCCGTTATGGTGAATGCCATGTGTCGATCACCCTTGACGAAAGCATTTCTATGACGCGCGATTTATCGTCATGGAAGTGGACACTTCCGTGATGATAATTTTGGTAATGTCATGGAACACTTCTACGACAGCACAGGTATGACTATCTTGATTCTGTCATAAAACCGTCATGGATGTACATGCATGACAGAAAACGTGACCTACTATGACAAACATGTATCATCACGGAAGTGTATTTTTTTTGTAGTGTTATATTCTGTCTACGTTGCTTTGTCTTAAATAGATATGATTTGAACTGTCTCTATCTTGATTTGGCAACACAAACTAGAATGATATAGACCATACAGTGACCATAATATATAGATATATGTTTGTTTCATGCTGTTATCTTGTCCACCTTACTACTGAAGTGGTTTACCAAAATGAGTTTCATATACAACATGGTAAACCTGTGATGTGTTTGTTTGTTTCTCTTTTAGAACGCGGATAAAATATTGGAGAAGAGTACCCCATTCTGCAATGGTAAAGGAAGTAATGCAGATAAGGTCCAAGATAGTGAGACATCCCTATTGGTCTCCAAGAAAGCTGATAAAAACTATGTTGAAGACACTGAGACAGCCCCAAAGTCCTGTCTTGATGTAGTGTTTGAGTTACTGGCTACTACTGCTGGCACTAGCTCTTCGAACTCACTGCCTGAATCAGTTCGGCTTCTTGAGTCTCAACTTCAAGTTGAAAGACATCGATCAGATGTTATGTGACAGGAAGCCGAAGGACTAAGGAAGTCCCTGCAGAATTCAGATGCATACTTTCTGGTGCAACAGCAAGTGCTGGAGGATTTAAGTGCCAAACAAGAGAAAGTTAATAAGCTTGCTAAGCATCTTGCCAGCATTATGGGTACCCAGGATATTGTTTCTTGAGCTCTTCTGAAGTGGTTTCAGTTCTGGACTTGTTTTGCTGCGGCGTTTATTTGCACTGGTCGCCAACTTTGACTACCAGTGTATGTGATATGCTGCTTTGTTCCCTATATTTGCACTGGTGGCGAACTTTTATGCCCAGTGGATGCAATGTGTGTAATAGTCGTGATAACCTA
This sequence comes from Triticum aestivum, assembly GCF_018294505.1. NCBI lineage: Eukaryota > Viridiplantae > Streptophyta > Magnoliopsida > Poales > Poaceae > Triticum > Triticum aestivum. Next base: position 324,136,495 of record NC_057799.1, read on the forward strand.
GCGTAAGTTGCTTGCTTATTTATTTTCTCGTTGTCTTGTTTATTTGTTTGCTTGTAGTCAGTGTAGTTCTTTTTCCGCGGTTTGCTAGTGGTCGCAATAACCTATTTTTTAAAACTAGGTCACAAGAACCATGGGCTACATATTTACTGTAGTGACCCTGGGCCTCCTACGGGCCGTAGAAACAATGGGCCGTAGAAACAATGGGCCTTCTATGGGCCGTAGAAACAATGGGCCTTCTACGGGTCGTAGCATCAATGGACCTTCTACGTGTCATATGATGGATCGGCCAAACATGGGCCAATAACAGACCGCATTATGGGCCGTAAACGGGCTAGAGTTGGGATCGTCCATTCATGGGCCGACCATAACAGGCCGTCGTTAATCGGTCGTATTTGATGACGTTATGAAAACGGCCCAATAGATTAACGGGCCGCAAACGGGCCGATTGTAACCACGGGCTGAATTTGGCCCATAAGCAGAAAAGGCCAGTAGCTGGCCGTAAGTAACTGAATGCTGGAAATGAGCCCAAGAATAAATGGGCCCTGAGAAGGCCGGAAGATAACACGGGTTGGGAACAGCCCAATGGAATAATGGGCCGTTAATGGGTATAAAGAGGTACACTGTTCATTACGGGCTAGTTTCACCACGGGCCGTTAATGGGCCAAGAGTTACAAAGGGCCTCATATGGGCCGAAAGACATCATGGGCCATACATGGGCTGGAAGTTACAATGGGCTGAATCATATTGGACGGCCCAGATGAAGCTACTGGGCTTAATTACGATAGGCCGTATCGGGTCGTGAGTTAGCGCGCCGTAAATGGGCTATATACAAACAGGTCGTTAATAGGTTTTCCGTGGGTCGGCCCGTTACCTTTTGACCAAGTCAAACGGGCCAGCCTTTTCACCGGAATGCGCCTCTGTTGGGCCATGCCACGTGTCGACATATCATAGGCGCCTCTTGCCCAATGAGGGGATGAAATATGTCCCAACGGTGAGCCAACACGTGTTCCCTCCGGCCAATGAGAATTTTACACGTGGAAAATCCCCATTGGTCCGGGCTGTTAACGGGTTATCGGATCCAAAACCAGACCCGATAGCTTAACAGTGACCCGTTACGGTGGATGCCACGTGTCGGTTACCCTTGACGAAAACACTTCCATGACGCGCCATTTATCGTCATGGAAGTGGACACTTCTGTGATGATAATTTTGGTCATGTCATGGAACACTTCTATGACAGCACAGGTATGACTATCTTGATTCTGTCATAAAATTGTCATGGATGTACATGCATGACAGAAAACATGACCTACTGTGGCAAAGACGTATCATCACAGGAGTGTATTTTTTGTAGTGGAACCATTAGGTAATGGAGAAGGACCTAGGATCGATTGAACACAAGGAGTAGTGATCACCATGCAACTAGGATGCACACAGAGCTACGATATATGAAATCTCTCCTATGGACTACGTCATCGGAATATACAAGCCAAGTTCTATAGTGTAGGTTCCCCACTAGTATGAAGTTCATGAAACTTTCTACTTGACAATGCATGAAGTGGTGCTACTTTGAAGCACACGTGTATACTAAAAAAATAATGGTGTTGCTCCTTCTCTCTCCCTCTCCTTTTTCCTTTTCTATTTTTTTGTTTTCTTTCTTTCTCTTTCTTTCTTTTTCTTTTTTTGTGGCACCCCCTTGGTGCATATTTTATTTGGTCTCTCTTTTTTTTGGGTAGGAGCAACACCTTACAATGATGAATGATACACTTTAAAATAATTCACTTCAACTAAATGTAATCATGACTCAAAACTGAAAACATGAGAGAAACTCTATATGATGAATGCCTCTGGCGGTGTACCAGTATGTGCAGTGATCCGATGTAGCATAGATATCAAAAAAGGACAAGCCATGAAAATATTGAGCTAGCCATACTATGATCATGCAAGGAAAAGGAAAACATGTCTCTAATTATTTAATATTATATGATGGTAGCGCATGGCGATATGCTCGGAATGGCTATGAAAATGCCATGTAGGTAGGTATGGTGACCGTTTTGTGGAGATGAGGTGTTTTATGTGTAGGAGAATAAGAGAAAGTTCTCCCACGGGTTTGGATGTACCTGCGAAGTTTGCTCCAAGTCTCAATGTGATAATGGGCAATGCACGATGCCGTAGAGGCTAGCAAATAAAAGATGAACGAAAGTGCAAAAAGGCTTCGAACTTGCTTTAGTCATAAAGAACGCAAACACTACACAAGAGTACCGCGGCGTCATGTTGCATAAGACTCAAAAGCTAAGTACCCCGAGGGGATAGTTTGGTGGAGATAAACCCCTTTGCATGTCCCAGATCAACCAAAGATGTTGGGTTCATCAGCAAAAAGCCTCTACAATCATTCAATCACTAATCAAGCCACCACTCGAGTCCCCAAGTTATGTAAATGGTGAAAGAAAGGCAACGGTTCAAAGGACTCCTTTATTGGGTTTTTGATAAAAGAACATGGCAAGAGCCCCACAAGCTAAGTCAAACAAGTGCATTTATTAAAAGAGAGCGCGAGAAGTGGTTACCTCCCCAAAGCATATGTCTAAAACAAGGGTTAGAAACTTTTTACCATTGAGGTGCATATAACCTCTCTCCTAATAGACATGGACCTTGCTTCAATGGACTCCTTGTTGTGGTCCAGCAGCTGCCCTCGAATAGAACCTGCTGAAAACAAACTAAAATGAAAACGAAATATTTTGTGCTTTTCATTTTTTTTGTAGCACAAAGGATTAGAACACAAGTGCTAAAGATATATGCCTCATATGATCAGTTCATCAACCTAAGCACCTCGCTTAAGTCAACAAACTAGGTCTAGGAATTCTGGTAGCTCCTAGGTTGGGATGGAGTGTGTGTGAGACAAAATATAAAATACAAGTGTGCAACTCCTAAGTGCCTAATTAAAAAGGGAGATCCTCACTTAAGGTGAGAGACTCTGTACTAAGCAACTTTTATTTGAGCAAGATTCGTATTGGAAAACTTTACCGGGCACTTGTAGTTGAAGTTTGTTATGATGAAGCAATCAAGTGGCTTGTGTGGATCTTCATACGATTGGCACCATACCGTACACTTCACCACATAAAATCCAAGCCCCTCCGAAAATAACACACGAAATAAAAACAGCGACTTGCGTAGCTCATATACCCAACCGGTAAAAAGAAATAAAGGAAAACATAGTTGCTAAAGAGAATTGTTGGCTATGGAGTTTCAGAGATAATTAAAACGAATTGCAAAGCAAATAATTGGTTATAAAACACCTCATCGGCCTCAGACATCGAACATGAATCAATTGGAGGTGTTGTTGCCTTCATAAGGGCGCTCAAGCAACCTGTAGCGGTTGTATGGAACGTCATCGAAGCAAAGTACTACTCGCATGCCCCTAGGGAGGAGGTTGGGAGGAGTTAACCATCGCGCGCCGCCGATCCGGACAACACAAAGGATTTCAATCAGGGATATATTACGCTCCAACTTCTTAGCCATGCCATGCCCGACACTTTAATGAGTATAAAATCACAAACCTTAATAATGATATTTTTACTAAACCATAATTCAACTAGTACACCCACATATTACAATCTTAATATTGCAAAACTATTGCAAGGAATCAAACATATCATATTCAATGATCTACAAGTTTTATGCAGGTTTTTATGACTAACCATGTGAGTAACCAATTCCCGACAACTCTCTAAATAGATATAAGTGAAGCATGAGAGTTTAATTCTTTCTACAAAATACATGGCCAAGCTATAATAAATATAAGTGAAGCAAAAGAGCATTCTACAAATAACGGTGTTCCCAATGTAGAAAAGCGAGAATACAAACTTCAAAAGATATAAGTGAAGCACATGAAGCATTCTAGCACATGAAGCATTCTATAAAGGCATACTCAAAAGAGATAAGTGAAGTGCAAAGATAATTCTATAAATCAACCAAGGACTATCTCATACCAGCATGGTGCACAAAAAGAAAAGGAAAACACAAAATACGTTATAACCATATTGTATAATTATAATCCAACATAACCATGTATATGCTAACACAATTCTAATGCTCCCACATCAATGGGTCTTGGAAAAATTGCAAACACAAGCAAATAAAGAAACTATAACAGCAATCTGTGAAAACAAAAGATACATATGGAAAATATACTTCCATACCTCAAAAAATTCTGAAACATAAGGACGTAATAAAAAAATTTGCATAGCAATAATGTGTAAAGATTTCAGAAAGTTTTGACGTTCTAGTAAAACATGAAAATTCAAACATTACAACCAAAGTTTTTGTTTCTACATATCACATACCAAACAAGTAATTTAAACACCCTAAAGGTAAATCTTGGCACATTATTTTTGGACGATGATAACTGCCACACGTGTGGCATCAAGGGGGGGGGGGTGTGCCGCACGCCCTGTGTGGCATAGAGGCAGCCTCGCCCGCACGACGGTGTTTGGGCGCACCCAACCACAGCCCGCATGTCCGGTGTGTGGCACAAACGCCCACACGTTCGGGCGAGCGACCCCGCTGCCTGCACAACCTCACGCGCCCATCGTCCCCTATCCGCCTTCGAACTACATTGCGACCTGCCGCTGTCGTCTCCTACCTCTCAGTCGACCAATATTCCCCTACCTCCATCGTCTTCCTTCTCTGGTTGCCATGGCAACTAGACCAGATCTCTAGCGCCACCCCACCCCCACCCCCCCTCCCGATCGACAGAAAACACAACAATGAGAAAACAAGTCGTTCTTTGATCTCATCCTCTTTCTCCTCCTTCCCTGTCCCAATTAGTTGCACTTCCAGATTGCCCATGAAGATGGCGACTAGATCCACACTGTCATGGCAAACACACCACGGATTTGTGTTTATTCCCCTTTGCCAACCAACGTACGCAAGATCTGCCATGTTCTATCCTAGATCTGATCTAAGCTTGTAGATTGGGTTGCTGCCAGTAGGTGCTCCATAAGGATTTGTAGGATTCACTAAAATCAGGGTAGAGAAAGGAGCAATTTGGGCGGTACATAAGGAGGGGAAAATTAGTTGCCACCTATCTTTGTTGTTGGTTGCCAGCACGTTATGTTGTTACTTGCCATCATATTATGTTGGTTGTTGCCGTCGGTTCAAAATGATAGTTAGCACCCAGATTGTAGAAAAGACAATGAATGTGCATGTCATACTTGCCATGATGTATTGGTTGTTTATGCAAGAAATGTGATAAGATTGGCGTGTTTCCTTTTATGTGGAAACAGCAAAAATGCATTCTGAATAGTCATGCGTTCTTGTTCATGCAGTGACTGAAAACACATTGGGAGAAAAACAGAAAAAACGAATCATGAAGACGGCGATGATCCCTAGTTTTCTCAAAGGCCGCAAGCGCCCCCTTGGGATGCAGTAGAGTACAATTAACTCATTTTCGCAGGACCATTGCTGCCGCTACTAGAGTAGTATGCAAACATAGGTACAATGCATGATCAAAAAAGGGACAGTTGACATCTTTGTGGGCATGAAAATGGCATTCTACTTATGTGCTACAATGTCCTTGTTCGCAGGTTCTTATGACACAACCACACAGACAGGGATACCATGGCAAGTTCCAACACATGGCGCTATCGCTGATAGATGTACGGGAGACCAACGTCAAGTAGCAAATGTGGCAAATCAAGGTAATGCATAGAAAAATAGCATAATGATGTGCTCAAAAAAGAACTCTTGCAAGGATGGCAAGAATTACGTGTTTTTTGAAAAAATGCAGGACCATCATGCAGCACGTGGCAACAGGCGGCAACCAGGTACCTGCCATCAACGTCGTACGCAGGTCAGTCGTATGAAGAGATCTTGCGGACAGTGCATAAGAAAAAGGAACCTAGGTTACATTGGTGTTTATGTGGTTTGACAACAAAATTCAAAGAAAAGGATGACATTAACCTTTGCTGCTTGTTAGAAGTAGGAAAAATTTATGGAAAGTGCATCTGCCAAGTCTAGTCACCTATAGTTGTTGGGGAACGTAGTATTTCAAAAATTTGCCTACGATCACGCAAGATCTATCTAGGAGAAGCATAGCAACGAGCTGGGAGAATGTGTCCACGTACCCTCATAGACAGAAAGCGAAAGCATTTAGTAAAACGGTTGATGTAGTCGAACGTCTTCGTGATCCAACCGATCAAGTACTGAACGCACGGCACCTCCGCGATCTGCACACGTTCATCTTGGTGACGTCCCTCGAACTCTTGATCCAGCTAAGGCCGAGGGAGAGTTCCTTCAGCACAACGGTATGGTGACGCTGATGATGAAGTTACCGACGCTGGGCTTCGCCTAAGCACTACGACAATATGACCGAGGTGGAAAACTATGGAGGGTGGCACCGCACACGGCTAAAGATCAACTTGTGTATCTATGGGGTGCCCCCCTCCCCCGTATATAAAGGAGGGGAGGAGGAGGCCACGGCCACAAGGGGCGCGCCCAAGGGGGGATTCCTACTCCTAGTAGGAGTAGGTTTCCCCCTTTCCTAGTCCAACTAGGAGAAGAAGGAAGGAGAGGGAAAGAGGGGCCGCGCCCCCCTCCCCTAGTCCTATTCGGACTCCCCTTGGGGGGGGCACCACCTCCTGGCTGCTGCCCTCTCTCTCCCCTAAGTCCCACTAAGGCCCATAACTTCCCCAGGGGGGTTCCAGTAACCCTCCAGCACTCCGATTTTATCCGAAACTCTTCGGAACACTTCCGGTGTCCGAACAACATGGTCCAATATATCAATCTTTATGTATTGACCATTTCGAGACTCCTCATCATGTCCGTGATCTCATCTGGGACTCCAAACAACCTTCGGTACACCAATTCACATAAACTCATAATACCAATCGTCATCGAACGTTAAGTGTGCGGACCCTACGGGTTCGAGAACTATGTAGACATGACCGAGACACCTCTCCGGTAAATAACCAATAGCGGAACCTGGATGCTCATATTGGCTCCTACATATTCTACGAAGATCTTTATCGGTCAAACCGCACAACAACATACGTTGTTCCCTTTGTCATCGGTACATTACTTGCCCGAGATTCGATCGTCGGTATCATCATACCTAGTTCAATCTCGTTACCGGTAAGTCTCTTTACTCGTTCCGTGATGCATCATCCCGCAACTAACTCATTAGCTACATTGCTTGCAAGGCTTATAGTGATGTGCATTACCGAGAGGGCCCAGACATACCTCTCCGACAATCGGAGTGACAAATCCTAATCTCAATCTATGCCAACTCAACAAACACCATCAGAGACACCTGTAGAGCATCTTTATAATCACCCGGTTACATTGTGACGTTTGATAGCACACTAAGTGTTCCTCCAGTGTTCGGGAGTTGCATAATCTCATAGTCATAGGAACATGTATAAGTCATGAAGAAAGCAATAGCAATAAACTAAAAAATCATAGTGCTAAGCTAACGGATGGGTCTTGTCCATCACATCATTCTCTAATGATGTGATCCCGTTCATCAAACGACAACACATGTCTATGGCTAGGAAACTTAACCATCTTTGATTTAACGAGCTAGTCTAGTAGAGGCATACTAGGGACACTCTATTTGTCTATGTATTCACACATGCACTAAGTTTCCGGTTAATACAATTCTAGCATGAATAATAAACATTTATCATGATATAAGGAAATATAAATAACAACTTTATTATTGCCTCTAGGGCATATTTCCTTCAATAGTTGCCACATGTGGACAATCTTCATGTGTCAGATTGAATGTATGAGTGACAGTGGTAGTACGTGAATGCACGCAGTTGCCATGTCTGGACAATCACAGTTGCCACGTCTGAACAAATGTAATTGCCATGTCTGCGCAACTGTAGTTGCCATGTCTGGACAACTGTAGTTGCCATGCCTAAACAACTCTGGTTGCCAAGTGTGAACAACTCTGGTTGCCATGGTTGAACCACTACATATGCCATGTTATAGAAACTACGGTTGCCATGCATTGACCAACTCCTCATGATCACAGGTTGTTACAGTGGAAGCACAACAACAATTGTATCATGGCAAGCTTCACCATTACACGCCATCGGTATTGCAGATAGAGCACAACAAATTGAAGTGACAGACCAGCTTGGATTAGCACATGAGGCACAACAAGGTAAAAATACGTGAACCAACAAAAAAATGTGCATTTGATTTTGTGGAAAAAGCATGGGGGAAAGTGGATTTATCACTGGGGTGGCGGCAAAATACAAATGCTACCAAGTGAATGTGCCCAATAGTCATTATGGTCTTCAGGATTTGCCAATTACTGTCTCGTGTAAATGCCATTTGGGATTAACTCCATTTGCATCGTGGGCTCGTATCTAGAATGCTAGTTTTGATGTTAAAGATGCTGGTTGCCATGACTTGGCAGCAAGAGCTGCCATGTTTGGTCAATTGTAGCTGCCATGGCTGAAAAACTGCAGTTGCCATGCATGGCCAGATGCAGATGCTCAAGGCTTGCTGTATGAATGATATCATGCCAGATCAGATGCAGTTGCTATATATCATTACGACAAACATGCCATTCAAGCAATACTTCTTACACACGTACCTGTTTTTTTTTGCAGGAGCTTCAACTACAATCAACAGCGGCGCGGCAACATCTACTGCGGGGACCTCGGAGCACACGGAAGGGGACCTCAAGATGACCTCTGATCAAAACACGTTCAACATGAAAGTTGTCCGTCTCGTCGAAACGGTCAAGATTGCTTTTGGACTCGTTTCCATTCCAAGTCATTTACCACCACAAAAAATACCCGCAAGGTGCAGCCAGTTTAAACCGAACAGTTTTGGAAAGTTCGGATAAAACCAATCCGAATTTGACTAGGGTTTTGGACGTGAATCCAAGTCTTTTCCTTGCACGGGAAGTCCAGCCGCCTCTTATATACCTAAGGGGTGACAGCCGATTGAACAACACACAATCGAACAAATCATCTACCACTTTTTATCTTTTATCTTTTCTCCTTAACCCTAGTTCTTCTTCTTCCTCGTTCTTCGTCCGTTCTTCTTGTTGCAGGGCGACGAACCTCGAGGCCCTAGGGGGGATCAGGTCGACCTAGGGCAGCCCATAGCCGCCGCGCGCCCTGACGGGGTCCCTCCCGGGCGTGTGGGGTTTCGGGTCCTCAAAAGCACCCGCCGGATTGCCTGCGTATCGCGCTTCCGGTCGGGTCTCCTTCGACGTGAGCTGCGGTGCATCACCCCAGGCGTCGAGGGTACACGGTGACGTGTTCGTGCGCGAACAAACTTTTTGGCGACTCCGCTGGGGACGAAGCTTTGAACAGTCTCCGACCCGTTCTTGCTACGAAGAGATCGTGATCTAGGGTTTGCAATCTACAAAGGTAATATGAATACCCAATTCACATATGTAGATGCAAATAATGCGTATGTTGTTGCTAGATCATCTAATGAGCATAATGTATCAGCTAGCCCTAGCTTTATCATTCATGCATCTAATTATGTGCAAGGGCCGATGCAACAAAATCTCCATGATTCTACTTCATATAATTTTAGCAACATGCAACATATGTATCCCAACTCCCATGCATCGGCAACCCCACAAATTTATATGCCGATGAATAACATGATGAGTTCGGTTAATCAAGTTGAGACACCCCATGTAGGAACTTCCAATGGTATGCAACAGAGTGTTTCAAGTTTTTATTCATCGGCAAATAACTTGCAGTACGTTAATCCAAACGTGCCGGTGGATAGGGGAATTGGCCATGTTAGTACTAGTTATTTGGCCAATTACCCTCAAACATCATATGCTACACCTAATCCTACTGATTTTTTGGCACCATATGCAACTGTTGATGTCCATAATTTGGCTCCGCACCTTCATGGTCATGGCCGAATAAGTGAAACTTCTGCAGGAGCACAAATGCATTCACCTACTACCGTGGCATATCATGTACCCCCTACACAATTACAGAATTTCGGCAACATCTCATTGCCGAAAGAGTCTTAAAGCATCAGGGGGCAACCATATCCAGACTGGGTGGTTGAGAACAAGCTTACATTCTCTTGGGATTTGTGCAACTCCATTCGACAGGAACTAATAGAAGGCGGGAAGCCTCATGATTTTGCTGCAGTAAAAGCTAGAGTTGTGCAAATGATGCAGTCGCCCAGTGTTGTACCATCTAGTGTACCACCTAAACAATTGCAAAGTTTCGGCACCTCATTGCCGAAAGAGTCTCAAAGTATTGGGGGGCAATCTCATGAGGAGTGGATGGAAATTGAGATGAAAAGGTTCAAAGCTCGCCAAGCTGAGATGTGGGCTAAAATTAGACAACAGCGAGAAGCCTGGCAAATTCAAAAAGATAAAGGTATTGATTCAGGTAACAAAGAAAATTCAGTTATTAAAAAAGCCAAATCAAGTAGTATATATTCTGAGTCCATCAAATCCAAAGAAGCAAACATTATTGAGAAAGGGCATGGCAAGCATAGGAAAACAGCGATGCTTGATTTTTCTGAAGTTAATGGAACCTACTTCCTGCCCTATGAGATCCGTGTCGTAGAAATTGAAAAGCCTCAAGGACAAGAGCAAGTAGCTGAAAAAAGTTCGGTTGACAAGGATCTTCAAAGTAATGATGCATGGAATCAAGAAAAAGATGATGATAAGGCATTGGGGAGCCATCCAAAGATGGATCAAGATATTGTTCAAGTCACACCACCATCATGCTCTCCCAACATATTTGAAGAGGTATGCCTAGCAAGTAATTTTCCTATTTCCAGATTTGGTCGCAACTTCATAGTTGATGCATCGATTAGAAAAATCCTCATAAGTAATTTTGAAAGACCAATGAAGAAGGGTTATTTACTTGTTAGCAATAAAGTTGTTATTGAGCATATCGGTCAACCCATTGTGCCATTCAGAAAGACCGATAGCAAAAAATTATTGCAGCCAAGGCTTTCCCCATTGCTTTATCTAAAGCTCATATCTAATTGGGTAGCTTTGCTTATTTATTACTTGGCTTACACTTGGTCTCAATTGAGACATGTATGTTCTAACTATTTTTGTTTCAGAAATTTAAAGCCAAGGTTAAAATCTTCTGAGCAAACTGATGCCAGTATAGTTTCTTATCCAAAGACATCAGAGATAGAGTGCAAAACGCAATGCATAGCCAAATGGGGTGATGCAAAATCTGAACCATTTGTTTGCTTAACTCCAAAGCCGTTCTCACAACAAGATCGGCTAGAGAATAAAATTTTACCTTCAATTCAAGCATGTGTGATCAAATATTTGATTTGTTGTTGAGAAATAATTATATTAGAATTCTTGATCACCATGTTGAGCCATTTGTCCAGGGACGAATGTATTGTAAGTTGCATGATTCGTCCAAGCATAATTTTGAGGATTGCAACATGTTCCGTCAAATAGTTAAATCGGCCATTGATAAAGGACGATTAAAATTTGTTGAGACACCAACAGATGACGAGTCTATTCCAATTGGTCCTGATGGCAAAAGGTTTTTGCATCGGCTGCTTCAAGCCGATCCATTTTAAAGAGAAGGTAAAAACTACAGGTGATGGGATCGAGCTTTCAAGTAATCAAGTTGTTGAAGAGCATAATGAACATAATCTTGAGGGCGAGAATTCCATCAAAGCTACAATGGAGACGCCAAGGACTGGGGGGCAGCAAGCAAATCCAATGATCGTCGAAAGCAAACCAAAAGAAAACAAAGGCCGAAATAAGCGCAAGTGTAAGAGATCAAAAATCACCTTTGCTGAACTATTGAATAAATATCAAAAGAAGAGTGAAGAGAAGAATACTTATCGGCCAAATCATGCAAAGAAACCAAGATCACCCCCAAGGCGCAAATATGAGGATTGGTATTGGCACAGTGAGAATTTTAATGCAACATATTCATATCCTTATTTTGGACCGCCAATGCCAATGTCATGGATGCCTCCCTATGCTCATATAGATCCATATCCATCATGGGACAGGTATGATACAAGGGCACATTCTCCATCTTATTTTAGACCATCTCACCAATATTATGCAGCTCCGAGAAAATCAACATTTGAACAATCACATGTTAAAGACCGTTTCAATCATAAGGAATCGGTCCAGAGCTCAAGGAAGAAGAAAGAGGTGGTCAAGCAAGTTTACCGTGTTAAAAGAGATGGTCGTAAGAGTGCAACTTCAGATTTGATCTCAAATGAAAAAGAGCCAATTAATGTGTTGACATTGGCTACTAAAGACAATGAGACAAAGCAACCAATTATTGAGAGTTGAAGTGCCATATCTAAAGAAAAGAAGTTGAGAGTGTACAAGGCCAAAAAGGAATTGCCATTGGTCAAAACAGAATCACAGCCGAGATGCCTGCTCGGCTTATCGTATTGGCAAAAGAAGAAATTACAAAAACTTAGTGCACAAGAACTTGAAGAAAGGAACATGGCATGGGTTCCCAAAGGAACTGCTCAAAATAAGAATTATGTGCAAGCTTCCATTACAAGAAGTGCAACAAAGGTGAAGAAGGAAAAGAGTGAAAACTATGAAGGACCAAGCCGAAGGTTTCAACATCTTTGGTCTACACATTATCCATATTCTTCAACTATGCCATTAACGCCTATGCCATGGAGTTCGTCATCAGGTATGATTGGTAACCCTCAATGGGCTTATTTTAATCCATGGATGCAATATAATTTCTTACGTCATGAAAGGGTATTACCAAGTCACTATACATTTGATTAGCTACAAGTTTGTTGCTGATCCAAAGGGCCGAAATACTTGATTTGTCATTTCATTTGTTTATTTCGGCTATATGTGCTTTGAATGAAGTTTACATGGCAATGGCCGATATTTATCTATCGTCCTAAGAGTATGTCAATGCATGGCCGGTGTAGTATTCTAACATCGTCCTTAGTTCGATTGGAGAGCGAGACAAGGTACGTGCTCATGGAAATTTATATGTATGCCTATATTATGATTGAATGGAGTTGAGACATCATGACCGATGTCATTGAATATATGCTGCATAGACCAATTCATAGCAGCAGAATTGTTTAGTGGGCTTATACTTTGTTTGGATATGATTTGGCTTATGCATCTTTGAGATCTATAAAAGGCCAAATCATAGCTGATTTTATTACTGAACATCAGATTAATGTCATGCATAATATTAATATTAGCCTTGTCTCTCTAGTAAGATGGAGATTATGTTTTGATGGTTCAATTCATAGCAATGGCCAAAGTGTTGGTGTTGTTTATATATCTCTTTATGGTACTATTTTTAAAGCCTCATGCCGCTTAGAATATTTTTATGCACGATTAATCAAGGCCGAATATGCATTGTTATTCGGATTGACTCTTTTACTTGCTATAGGTGCTATACATATTGAGGCTTTCGGTGATTCGTTATGAGTAGTGCAACAAATATCTAAGGGTTATCAATTTTTGACGAATCACTTATAGTTTATCTTGGGGTATGTCTAGATGCAAAATTTACCTTGGGTTGCATTAAAATTGTTCATATATTTAGACATGACAATTGGAGAGAGTTGGCATAGCAAGCATCCGGCTACCATGTCCGTCATGGTGTATTGCACATCTATCAATAGCCAATCTTATTCTTGCCAACATAGGTAAGGCCGAATTGGAGCTCACCACCTCGGCCACTAATGAAACTTTTATGCAGGCAAAGCAAGGATTGGAGGAAGTTCATTCTTGATTGTTTGCAAAATCCTAGCGAAAGGGTGAATAATATGGTTCGGAGGATGGCTTTGAGATACATATCTATGGAACCTTGTCATCGGATTGTTATATAAGTTGAGAAGTTTTCACCCAAGTTGCATCAAGAGGTTCAAATAAGCAACGACCGATATATGACTATCCTCCTAAGCAAAGACATGGAAAGACATGGCCGATAAATAACTATCACCCTTAGCATAAATATGGCCGATACATAATTATCGCCCTGAGAAATATAAATGGCCGATGGAATGTTGACATCGTCCTTAGAACAAATACATTGCAAATTATTTTCCGGCATGCAAGTTTTGCCAAAAAACAGGGGGGCATGTGTTGACACCAGATTTTGTCACGGTCAAGTACTTAATTGATATGGCCTCAAATGGAGAAGTGATCTACATAAAAAAGTTTCGTATTGTCGATATGAACATCTTTGAAGTTTGGGCCATCGCCATCCGATCTCATCTCGAAGGCCGAAGTTGTGTTTGAAATACTGAGATTTTGTATTCAGAATACTATTGGGATCATTACGCCCCCAAGATCGCCTCGTATGGAAAAATGATCTACACGGGTTGTCTTCGTCTCGTCGAAACAATCGATTTTGATATAAAAATCGTTCCAATCCGAGTTCGTATGCAAACGTTAGAGCCATTGGAATGCAGCTCTGTCAAGAGGCAGAAAATGGCGCGCCCCACAAGACGCCATGTCTGATGGGTAGCGCGAGTATAGCCTGTTTTGCGCAAGGTAGCGCGAATAATAGCCTGTTTTGCACGAGCGATTTGGCCCTCAAGATGACCTCTGATCAAAAAAACGTTCAACATGAAAGTTGTTCGTCTCGTCGAAACGGTCAACACTACTTTTGGATTCGTTTCCATTTGAGCTCGTTTACCACCACAAAAAAGACCCGCAAGGTGCAGCCAGTTTAAACCGAACAGTTTTGGAAAGTTCGGATAAAACCAATCCGAATTTGACTAGGGTTTTGGACGTGAATCCATGCCTTTTCCTTGCACGGGAAGTCCAGCCGCCTCTTGTATACCTAAGGGGTGACAGCCGATTGAACAACACACAATCGAACAAATCATCTACCACTTTTTATCTTTTATCTTTTCTCCTTAACCCTAGTTCTTCTTCTTCCTCGTTTTTCGTCCGTTCTTCTTGTTGCAGGGCGACGAACCTCGAGGCCCTAGGGGAGATCAGGTCGACCTAGGGCAGCCCACAGCCGCTGCGCGCCCTGACGGGGTCCCTCCCGGGCGTGTGGGGTTTCGGGTCCTCAAAAGCACCCGCCGGATTGCCTGCGTACCGCGCTTCCAGTCGGGTCTTCTTTGACGTGAGCTGCGGTGCATCACCCCCGGCATCGAAGGTACACGGTGACGTGTTCGTGTGCGAACAGGTGTCTAGATTGGATCTGGTGGTTCTGGACTCTACGGCGGCTAGATGAATATTTCGTCGACTCTCCTAGGGTTTCTGGAACATTGGGGTATTTATAGAGCAAAGAGGCGGTCCGGGGGGCACCCGAGGTGGGCAAAACCCTCCATGGCGCGCCTGGGCCTCCTGGCGCGCCCTGGTGGGTTGTGCCTCCCTCGAGTCACCCCCCAGGTGTAGCCAGGGCCCATTACGTTCCTTTTGGTCCAAAAAAAATCTCCGTAAAGTTTCGTTGCGTTTGGACTCTGTTTTATATTGATTTCCCGCGATGTAAAAAACATGCAGAAAACAGCAACTGGCACTTGGCACTATGTCAATAGGTTAGTACCAAAAAATGATATAAAATGATTATAAAACATCCAAGATTGATAATATAATAGCATGGAACAATCAAAAATTATAGATACGTTGGAGACGTATCAGTGGCATATTATTAAGAAGGCTGAGGAGACGCTAGGACCATTCTTTGCTGACCGTCCCGAGCTACACAAGGCATTCGAGTTGTGCGTGGACCACAGCCTGACGGTGGAGGAGTTTGAACGGAGCTGGACGACTATGATTGAAACATACCAAGTCCAAGACAACGAGATACTTAATAGCCTGTGGGAGAAGCGAATGTACTGGGTGCCGGCCTACTTCATGCAGTGCTTCTTTCCATTTCTGCAAACTACGCAACGCAGCGAGGGGTTCAATGCTGTTTTGAAGCGGTACGTGAGCCCTGTCAACTCATTGCTGCAGTTTGCCAAGCAATACACAGCTTTGCAACAGAAAATACTGGGGTATGAGCTACAGCAAGAAGCAAACACCGCACTCAAGCAGCCTAAATTGCTAACATATTTACCGATGGAGAGGCATATGAGCAAGATATACACCAACAAGATTTTTAACAAGTAAGTGGATTATCTTACCGTCTTATTTGAACTACCATGAAGATAGTAGTTGCCATGTAGAATGCAATGTAGTTGCCAACTTTTTGACATGCTGATCTATTGAAAAATAGTCATTGATTACATTATAAGCATAAACTGTAGGTGCCATGTGAAATGAACTATAGTTGCCATGTGTATTGAAATGTAGTTGCCATGTGTAATGAACTGTAGTTGCCATGTGAAATGATATGTAGTTGCCATGTGAGACAAAACTACATTTTCCATGTGAAATGAACTATAGTTGCCATGTGAAATGAACTGCATTTGCCATGTTAAATGTTATGCAATTGCCATGTTAAATATCATGCAGTTGCCATGTGGAAACAAACAATCCAAAAAAACTTGTGGAGAAAAAAGGCTTTCCATGCCATCATTGATTTTAAATACGTTTGATATGTTGTGAACTACCTCAACAGAAGGTGCTAAAGACATCATACAAGAATTTAACGAGCACAAAAAACATGTAGATTCCAGGAAGAAATAAAGCGTGCCAGCATGTACACAGCTTACCAGGTTGACAGACATACGTTCAAGGTGTGTTCTCTCTTGGGCATGTCTGATTCAGAACTTGAAGACCCGATTAAGGGAAGAAACTACTTTGTGAAGGCCTTGATAAACGAAGGTGAATACTACTGCCAATGCTGCAAATTTGAACGGGACGGGATTGTGTGCTGTCACATGCTGAAAATAATGGACATGCACGCGGTCACGCAATTGCCCCGCCATTTCATACGACGGTGATGGACTTGGGATGCTGACGATGCGTTGGGGCCACAAACATCAAATGCAGTTTTGGTTGTGCATGATGACAGACCAGAGGCAACCATGGACGTCGTGAGGCACATTGTGTTGACCAAGAACTATGCTGAACTAATAGATGAAGCATGCAAGAGTGATGAGACGGCGAGGGTGGCAGAAAAACATAGGAAGGCCCTGAAAAGAGAGCTTGATGAGATCAAGAAGAGGAAGGCTGAAGAAGCCTTACACAGGTTCCCCTGCACCTCAAGTGTGCCTTCGTCCATGAGTCCATCATCTGAAAACTCAGAGGTAGGGTCTGGAATAGCAAGCACGCAAACCCAGGTCAGGAACCCGCCCCGTTCCATCACAAAAGGGCATCCAAAAGAGGTGAGATACAAATCGGGATTGGAAATTCAAGCAAAGCACAAGAAATCAAAGAAAGGGACGGGCAATCCGTAAGAAAATGTGGAGGATTGCACTACAAAAAAAGACACATCCGTGACATTTTGGGCCGAACGAATTTTTTTTCTATCATACATATGACACTTCTATGACGATAATTGTGACAAAACCCGGTATCATCATAGATGTGGTGGGCTCCTACTTCTATGACAAAAAATCATGACAGAAAATGGGCTTTTCGTCCTGGGCGAGCCGGAGACACGGCTGCATGACATTCTTTGGGCCGTCCATGACGGAAAAAACCGTGGTAGAAGCGAGGGCAAGGAAAATTTCGGGGAGTTCCCGGTTACGGTGGAAGGTCGGGGGCCGAGCGATGCGTGTTTCTCTCGTACACGTACGCACGTGTGTGCGAGGCGTTGGCTCTAACTGAACCCGAGCGAGTCGTTGGGCTCTAACTAAACCCGAGCGATTGCACTGCATGCTACGCGTTACTAAACCCGAGCGATCGATCGATGGCTGTTAACTGAACCCGATCGAGCGATTCCTTCGCTACTGCTGCTAACTGAAGCCGATCGATGTTGCCTCTGGGATGAACAGTGAGCGTTGCCGGGGGGGTTGGATGAACAGTGAGCGGTGGTGTTGCCTCTGGATGAACAGGACCCCGTGGTGTGGAGGGCTGGATGAACAGTAGACGGTGGAGGGGTGCCCGTGGAGGGGTGGTTGAACAGGACCCCGTGGTGTGGAGGGCTGGATGAACAGTAGACGGTGGAGGGGTGCCCGTGGAGGGGTGGTTCAATAGTAGCCGGTGGAGTAGCACGCGGTGGAGGCTGGATGAACAGGAGCCCGTGGAGGCTGGAGGAGGTCGACGGTAGCCCGTGGAGGCTGGAGGAGGTCGACGGTGGAGATGAACAGTATCCCCTGGAGTCCCGTTTTGCGGTATGCCACACCCCTCCCGATGAACAGGACCCCCGTTTCGACCGTAGGAGGTCCGTTTCGTCCGTTTTGTGGTACGCCACACCCCTCCCGATCAACAGGACCCCCGTTTCGACCGTAGGAGGTCCGTTTCGTCCGTTTTGCGGTACGCCACACCCCTCCCGATCAACAGGACCCCCGTTTCGACCGTAGGAGGTCCGTTCCGTCCGTTTTGCAGTACGCCAGACCCCTCCCGATGAATAGGATCCCGTTTCGAACGTGGCCGGTCGAACACAAGGTCGTTTCCTCCGTTCTGCAGTACGCCAGGCCTCGTTTCCATCGCCTGTTCCGTCCAAGCCCTCCCGATGAACAAGACCACGCATTTCGTTCCGACCCAGCCGGTTGGCTCCCACGCGTTCTGTTGCCTCCCGATGAACACGACGCATTCCGTTGCCTCCCCATGAACACGACGCATTCCGTTGCCTCCCCATGAACATGACGAAGACGATGTTTCTCCGTTCCGACCCAGCCATGTCAACGAGCCCTCGCCGTACATATGCGCGAGTAGGCGTTCGAGACCCCGCCCGTATGTACACATACGTGGCCATATTTTCTTTCTTGCACCCTGGCCGTTGTACGTACGTGTACATGCTACGTGTGCGCCTCTACTACGACACGTGCGCGCCTCTACATCCACCAGTATATATGTACGTACACGTTCGCGACCAGAATGACAACGCTACGTACGCTTCGACCAGGTGGGTCCCGACTGTCAGGCACTTCCTTGCATGCGAAGATGTAGCTAGTGGGTCCCAGCAGTCAGGGGGGCGAATCGTTTTGTTTTTTTCCGGACACACTTCCTTGCGTGCGAAGGTGTAGCTGGTGGGTCCCAGCAGTCAGGGGGAAACGTTTTTTTCACGAAATACGGTGGCCCGTTCGGTGGGTCCCCGCTGTCAGGTGGAGGAATAATTATTTTGCGCGTAATAAGGAGGCACTTCCTTGCTGCGGCCGTGGACCCAGCTGTCAGCGTCTCCACGCACAGTACTCTTCCGATGGAAGTCGGTCGTTGACCACATTGACCACGCCGCACCGAGAGCACCACGGCGGTGGACGACGGCGAGGCCTAGGAAGGGGACGACACGGAGGCAGGGAAGACTCGGCAGTTGTTTCCCACGCGGAGGGGAGTACGACTGTACGAGGGTTTACTGGTTCGTCTTCCATCGCCGGAGAATAACAGCAGGTGTGGGTGAGTAGAGGGATGGCTAGGCCAGCGTTGGGAGTATGGTGGGACGGTTAGGCCTGCGGCAGCACAGCCGGCCGCGGGGAGGAGGGAGCAGGCAGTCCCGCCGGCGCTTGTTTGAGCGGCTGGAGCAGGAAGAGCAGAGATTGAAGAAGCACGACGGCCGTTGGATGGACATCCAACAGTCAGTGCTTGTGCGTCAACCTGTTTTTTAGGAAAGCCTCAAATATGTGGAAAACAGCATACAACCCATCTGCCATTATTTCTAATAATTTACAGCCCATTTGCTAATTCTTAAGGTTTTTTTGGAGCC
Organism: Triticum aestivum; assembly: GCF_018294505.1. NCBI lineage: Eukaryota > Viridiplantae > Streptophyta > Magnoliopsida > Poales > Poaceae > Triticum > Triticum aestivum. The sequence goes on from NC_057799.1 coordinate 324,156,200, forward strand.
CATATTCTTTTTGTTAACATTACAGCCCATATTGTGGCCACGGTTAAAAAATTATACAAAATTTTGCATATTTCGGTGCGGTCCGAACTGTTTTTAATCCCGAAATTTTGACTCACATTCAAACTGATTTTAAAAATAAATGTATATCAATATAAAATCCAACAAATTCTCCACGCATAAAAATTAATGTAATTTAAAATCTTGAAATGAAAAAAATATATTTGAAACTAATTGCCGGTTTGATGTGTTTAAAAAATGTACAGCCCATTTCTCATTACTAATGGGCCATTTTCTCGGCCAGCCGAATGAAAGCTCTCCTCGTCTTGAAAGATTTGCAGCCCAACAGGCCTGACAAAGCGACTTACTTGGCAAATCACAAAAAAACTGGGCTGTGGCCGTGGACCTAGCTGTCAGCCTCTCCACGTACAGTACTCTTCCGATGGAAGTCGTTCCTTGACCATGTTGACCACACCGCGCGGAGAGCACCACGGCGGTGGATGAGGGCGAGGCCTAGGAAGGGGACGACGCGGAGCCGGGGAAGACGCGGCAGTGGAAGCCCGCGCGGAGAGGAGTACGAGGGTTCACTGGTTCGGCTGCGGTGTGAGGCTGCCGTCGCCGCAGGGCCTGGCCAGCGGTGGGAATAGTAGTGGGCAGTGAGGCCTCTGCGGCAGCATAGCCGGCCACGGGAGGCAGGAGCATGCGGCACGACCGGCGCTGCTTTGGGCGGCTGGAGCAAGAAGACCAGAGGTTGAAGAAGCACTACGGCCGTTGGATGGACATCGTACGGTCACTGGAGCTAGAATCGTTCATATTGACTAAGTTGACAAAGCCCTTCGTCCCCGTCAACTTAGTAGGCCCACAAGTCAGCCTCCCACCAAGGTGGGTCCCAGCTAGCCGGGGGAGTATTCATTTTTTTTGTGCGTAATAAGGAGGCACTTCCTTGCGTGCGAAGATATAGCTGGTGGGTCCGACATTTTTTTCGCGAAATACAGAGGCCCTTCCTGTGGGTCCTAGCTGTCAGGTGGAGGGATCATTATTTTGCGCGTAATAAGGAGGCATTTCCTTGCGTGCGGCCGTGGACCCAGCTGTCAGCCTCTCCACGTACAGTCCACTTCCGATGGATGTCGTTCATTGACCACGTTGAGCAGGCCGCGCCGAGAGCACCAGGGCGGTGGACGACGGCGAGGCCTAGGAAGGGAACGACACGGAGCCAAGGAATACTCGGCAGTTGTTTCCCACGCGGAGGAGTACGAGGGTTTACTGGATCGTCTGCCGTCGCCGGAGAATAACAGCATGTGTGGGTGAGTAGGGGATGGCTAGGCCAGCGATGGGAGTACGGTGGGGCCGTGAGGCCTGCGCGGCAGCATAGCCGGCCGCGGGAGGAGGGAGCAGGCAATCCCGCCGGCGCTTGTTTGAGCGGCTGGAGCATGAAGAGCAGAGATTGAAGAAGCACGACAGCCGTTGGATGGACATCCAACAGTCACTGCTCTCATGTGTTGACTAAGTTGACAGGGCGTTGCGCGTGCGTCAACCTTTTTTTATGAAAGCATACACGTCAACCTGTAGTAGGCGCACAAGTCAGCCTCAAATCTGTGGAAAACAGCATACAGCCCATCTGCCATTATTTCTAATAATGTACAGCCCATTTGCTAATTCTTAAGAATTTTTTTGGAGCCCATCTTCTTTTTGTTAGCATTACACCCCATATTGTGGCCACGGTTAAAAAGTATACGAAATTTTGCATATTTCGGTGCGGTCAACTGTTTTTAATCCAGAAATATCGATTCACATTCAAACTATTTTGAAAAATAATTTATAGAAATATAAAATCCAAATAATTGTCCACGCATAAAAATCAATGGAATTTAAGATCTTGTAATGAAAAAAATTGAAACTAATTCCCGGTTTGATGTGCTTTAAAAATGTATAGCCCATTTCTGGGCAAACCGAATGAAACTCTCCTCGTCTTGAAAGATTTGCAGCCCAGCAGGGCCGATAAAGCAAGCAGGCCTTGTTTGGGTATTTCTTTAAAAAAATAGAACTGGGCTAACCATTTTCAGCAAGAAAAAAACACACCTGGGCTAATGATGTGGTAAACATAAATAAAACCATGGCTAGACGGGCCACAGCCCCCGCACAGCCCCGTTGTACCCTGATCCGTCGCTAAAACTAGTATAAATAACAACTGCTTGTTCCTCAAAAATAAACAGCGCGACTTGCTGGGTCCCTAGTGTCAGCCGCTCGTAGTGTAATTCTCTCGTTTATTGACTACGTTGACAATGGCGTGAGCCCCAGATGTCCAACCATTAGGAGGAACCATTGTTTTGGGCTTGTACTATAGAGGCACTTGCTTGCGTACTGCCATGACGCTGGTGGGTCCCTACTGTCATTGTAACGCCCGGATAATCAAGCTACAGTAATCCCACGCTAATGGTGCCACGTCACCACGGTTACTGTTGCTAATCTACCGTTTGATCCCGGTCCAAAATTCAAATTCAAAGTTTGGTAAATAATAAAAGTTTTCAAACATTAAAATAAAAATGTTCGGTTTGCACTAAATATTGCATGGGTAAATATGGTGTAGTACACACATTTTTATAAAATGCCTAAATAATTTAAATTGAAATAAAACAGAAATAAAGAAATAAAATACAAAAGAGAAAACAAACAAAAAAAGAGAAAGAAGAAAACCCCCCTGGACCGTGGCCCAACTGGGCCAACCCACCAGGCCCAGCCGGCCACCCACCCCACTCCTTATCCCCTCACCCCCCGTAACCCACTCCACCGACACCCCACTCCCCCCCCCCCGCCGCGAAATATCTGCCCCCCTCTCCCCGATTGGATCGGGATCGGGGGAGGAGGTCGCTGCCCCCGCGCCAGGACGCCGCCGCCGCCCGGAGCGCTCCCCCCTCCCCGCCGGCGTGCTTCTCCTCTCCGCCGTCGTCCCCGTCATCCACCTCGCGCCCCACTGCCCCGAACCCTGCTACCCGCGGTGAGGCCCCGACCTCTTCTTCCCCTGAACCTGCTACTGCTACGCTGCGAGCCGCCCCTGCTCCCCTGCGCCCGTGTGCCGCTGCGCGCTCCCGCCCCTCGCGCGCGTCCGCGCCTTCCCGTGCCGCGGCCTCCTCCCCGCTCGGCCGCTCACGCCTCCCTGCCTCGCCCCGCTCCCGCCGGCTGCTACTGCACTACTCCGCCCGTGCGCGCACGCCCACGTCGCCGTTCCCTTGCCTGCCTCCGCGTCGTGCCCCGCGCCGCCCGAGCCTCGCCTCCGTCGCTGCTTCTCTCCCGCACCGTGGCCATCCCCAGCTCCCGGTATTACCGTGCCGCTCCGCCTCCACCGCTGCCTGCCGCCGCCTCCCTGCCGCCGGCCTCGCCCCGACTGGCCTCGGCTCCCCGTCGTCCGCTAGCGCGCCGTCGCCCCAGAACGATTCCGCCACCGCCTGCCTGCCCCGCATCGGTGGCGCTGCTACGGCCTCGCTGGCCCGCGCGTCTGGCCCGCAGCGCCTCCCTGCTCGTGCGCGACGCCGCTGGGTGCCGGTGCTCGTCCCGCGCATCCTCATCTAGCCCCGCCACGCCGCTGCTCAGGCCACGGCCATGGGCCACGTGTCGGCCCCCCTTCACCCACCGGCCGCAGCGCCCTATCGGGCGGGCTGGCGCCCATCGCCCGGCTCCGTCCGGCGCCCATAACCGCCACCCGCGCCCGTTAAGGCCTCTGGGCCAATGACAAACGGGGTCCACGCCCTGTGAACAAAAAAAGATATAAATTAATAAAAATAATTAATTAATTAATTAAGATAATTAATTAACTTAATTAATCCTGTTAATATTAACTAATTAAGATTAATTAACCTAATAACTAATTAACTCCTGTAAATTAGCTAACAGCCCCTGACAGGTGGGACCCACCTGTCAGGTTGACTGCTCACGTCATGCTGATGCATTAATTAAATTTCGAATTAAATTAATTTATTAAATTCTAAAAATGATTTAAATCTTTAAAATTTAATATAAAATTAACCGTAGCTCGGATGGAAAAACTTTGTACATGAAAGTTGCTCAGAACGACGAGACGAATCCGAATACGTAGTCCGTTTGTCAGCCACACGTTCCTAGCATAGCAAACATGGAACCTTCCCCCTCCGGTCCGTCTGTCCGAAAACGTGAAACATCGGAAATACTTTCCCGGATGTTCCCCCCCTTCGCCGGTACCACCTACTACCGCGTTAGGGCACACCTAGCACCGCTCATTGTCATGTCACGCATCTTCATGCTTATGTTTGCATTGTATTTACTGTTTCTTCCCCCTCTTCTCTCCGGTAGACTACGAGACCGACGCTGCTGCTGCCCAGTTCGACTACGGAGTTGACGACCCCTCCTACTTGCCAGAGCAACCAGGCAAGCCCCCCCCTTGATCACCAGATATCGCCTATTCTTCTCTATACTGCTTGCATTAGAGTAGTGTAGCATGTTACTGTTTTCCGTTAATCCTATCCTGATGCATAGCCTGTCCTTGCTACTACTGTTGTTACCTTTACCTGCAATCCTACATGCTTAGTATAGGATGCTAGTTTTCCATCAGTGGCCCTACATTCTTGTTCGTCTGCTGTGCTATACTATCGGGCCGTGATCACTTGGGCGGTGATCACGGGTATATACTTATATAACTATACATGACACCTGTGGTGACTAAAGTCGGGTCGGCTCGTAGGAGTACCCGCAAGTGGATCTTTGTGGCGGAGCGACAGGGCAGGTTGAGACCACCTAGGCGAGAGGTGGGCCTGGCCCTGGACGGCGTCCGCGGTTACTTCAAAATAACACGCTTAACGAGTTCTTGGTATTTGATCTGAGTCTGGCCATTTGGTCTATACGCACTAACCAACTACGCGGGAACAGTTATGGGCACTCGACGTCGTGGTATCAGCCGAAGCCTTCGTGACGTCAGCGACTGAGTGGCGCGCGCCGGATTGGACTGGAACGCCACTAGGCTAGGTCTGCTTCCGGCCGCGTTCGCAACGTGCAGGTGTGCAATGGGCGATGGGCCCAGACCCCTGCGCCATAGGATTTAGACCGGCGTGCTGACCTCTCTGTTGTGCCTAGGTGGGGCTGCGACGTGTTGATCTTACGAGGCCGGGCATGACCCAGAAAAGTGTGTCCGGCCAAATGGGATCGAGCGTGTTGGGTTATGTGGTGCACCCCTGCAGGGAAGTTTATCTATTCGAATAGCCGTGTCCCTCGGTAAAAGGACGACCCGGAGTTGTACCTTGACCTTATGACAACTAGAACCGGATACTTAATAAAATACACCCTTCCAAGTGCCAGATACAACCCGGTGATCGCTCTCTAACAGGGCGACGAGGAGGGGATCGCCGGGTAGGATTATGCTATGCGATGCTACTTGGAGGACTTCAATCTACTCTCTTCTACATGCTGCAAGATGGAGGCTGCCAGAAGCGTAGTCTTCGACAGGACTAGCTATCCCCCTCTTATTCTGGCATTCTGCAGTTCAGTCCACTGATATGGCCCTTTACACATATACCCATGCATATGTAGTGTAGCTCCTTGCTTGCGAGTACTTTGGATGAGTACTCACGGTTGCTTCTCTCCCTCTTTTCCCCCTTTCCTTTCTACCTGGTTGTCGCAACCAGATGCTGGAGTCCAGGAGCCAGACGCCACCGTCGACGACGACTCCTACGACACTGGAGGTGCCTACTACTACGTGCAGCCCGCTGACGACGACCAGGAGTAGTTAGGAGGATCCCAGGCAGGAGGCCTGCGCCTCGTTCGATCTGTATCCCAGTTTGTGCTAGCCTTCTTAAGGCAAACTTGTTTAACTTATGTCTGTACTCAGATATTGTTGCTTCCGCTGACTCGTCTATGATCGAGCACTTGTATTCGAGCCCTCGAGGCCCCTGGCTTGTATTATGATGCTTGTATGACTTATTTATGTTTTAGAGTTGTGTTGTGATATCTTCCCGTGAGTCCCTGATCTTGATCGTACACATTTGCGTGCATGATTAGTGTACGGTCAAATCGGGGGCGTCACAAGTTGGTATCAGAGCCGACTGCCTGTAGGAATCCCCCTTTCCACACTCCTTGGCCGAAGTCGAGTCTAGACATTACAAAACTTTTACTAACATGGCTGTGTGTCTTACGGGCCCACGTCGCCATTGGGTGGTACTAGGATCTTTTACTCCTCGACCTTTACTCTGGGACTCTGAACTCTCTTCTACTCGGGTTAAACGAATTTACTAACTCTAACACTAGGATCCCGTGACCGCATTCACCCCAAAGTTGGATAAGCCATAGTTATTTCTTAGAATAGTATTTTGAACAATTCACACACTGTCATTTGACTCCTTTGAAACATCTTTGCTTTCAGATGGAACCCACGAGGCAGGTCGTGCGCCACACGACGGCCATTGGTGCCTCGGGATCACCTGCTGTGCTAGCTGAGATGATGACCTATCTGGGTTATCGCTGGCACCCTGAGTACACCGTCTACGAGGAGTACCAGGACTTTAACCAGGAGCAGTACCGTGCCATCGTCCACCTCTACTCGCGGGAGTATGACTCCACTACTGTGCTGCACACCGCTCATGGTGTTGGAGTGACCATCGATATGGCTGTCCACGATGCTGCTTATGCTGCTCTGACACGTCTTCGTGGAGAGTATCGGGAGTTGGACACCTCCCCTTTCAGGCACATTGCTATCGCATCTGATGTTGGTGCGGAGGGATACTATACTGCTGCCTACTCCACTGTCACCCGAGAGCCCTTCTACCATCAGAACCTGGTTCTGCATGCTAATGGGCTGGATCGAGCTAACCGAGCTCTTCGCCACGAGTTGTACACCACCCGTCAGCACCTTTACCGTGCTCTGACGCTGTTGCACCCCTTTGTCCGATCTAGGGAGCTGCCCCGTTCTGCAATCTACCCAGCCAGGACTGTGATGCCCCAGGGTGTCGGCTGGCCAGATGTGGGAGGCCACTCTCCTGCACTTGGACCTCTTCTGCCACCTGAGCGTCAGGTTCTGCACCAGAGTATTCGCGGACCCCAGGTTGCTGACGTGGAGTTCCCGATGCAACACTATCAGCTTTCAGGCTACACCTACCTCCACAGTACCTCTTGGGACTGATGTAGGCTTGCTTTTTAGTGTTAGATGCATTCGTCACGAGCCTGTGTGCCGCCTTTGTTGTTTTAGTCTATGTACTGAACTCTGTGTACTGAACTCTATGCATGACCCCTTTTGTAAGTTATGCCGACTACTATGTAGTAGCTATCGTGCTCCTTTCATTATGCATGTTTCATCATGAATGATTCTTGTCTTTGCAAATTTTCTCAATGCTAAACTACCCCTGTTATATATTAGCGGGATGGTTAGACCAGGTGGTCGTGGTAGTGGTGGCAATGCCCCACCACCACCTGAGTACATGGCTGGTATGATCCAACAGTTCGAACTGAACCGCCAATTCATGGAAAATATGATGGCTCAGTTTCCTCGCCCCAATATGGACCAGCAACCAACCCCAGTAACTCTGCAGGATTTCATGCGCCTCAATCCAACTGTCTACCGCAGCTCAACTTAGCCTCTGGATGCTGATGACTGGCTCCGTGACATCACCTATGTCACCTTTGCTTCCTTCTTCCTGAAGGGACCCGCAGCTCAATGGTGGGACAGCCACAGGTGTACTCTGCCAGCTGGAACAATCATCACCTGGCCAGACTTCCAAGCAGCTTTCCGTGCCCGCTTCATTCCTCAGGGAGTCATGGACCGGAAGAAGCGTGAGTTACGCAACCTCACCCAAGGCAACAAAACTGTTGAAGCTTATGAGCGGGAGTTTCTGGACTTGTCTCGCTATGATGAAGAGGACATTGCAACTAATGCACGCAGACAGGAGAAGTTCCGTGATGGCCTTCAAGCTGACATCAAGCTCGCACTTCTAGTGCATGACTTTGCTGATTTCGCCACCTTGGTGAACAAGGCCATCAATGTCGAAATTGGTCTGCAGGAATACCAGAGCTCTCATAGGCGCAACCGAGACACGGGCTCATCTTCGGGCCCGCCCTCACAGAAGCGTAAGATATGGATCCCGAACAGCATGTACCGTCCAAATGCATCTGCCTCAAGGCAGACCTATACTGCACCTCGTCTGCCTCCACCACCATCTAGGCAGTCAAGACTTCCAGCTCCACCACCCCAAGCTCCTGTTCCCACTCCCAATAATGGCATGTGCTTCAGGTGTAGTCAACGAGGACACCGTGCTAGAGAATGCAACCAGAACCAGAATCAACTGGCCCTTCCAGCAACTGGCCATGGAAGCAACCAGCCCCGCAGCAACAAGGTCAAGTCTTATGGTCGTGTTCATGCCAACCACGTTGATCTCAATGAAGCTCAAGCCCAGCCTGCTACTGTGATGGGTACACTCCTCGTAAATTCAGTACCAGCTTTCGTTTTATTTGATACAGGAGCATCCCATTCATTCATATCAGCAGAATTTGCATTCCTGCATGGCATTAAATACGAAGAGATGAACACTCCGCTAGTGGTACACACCCCTACGGGCCAATGTCAAACCTCTATGGTTAGTCGCGACGTTCCTGTTGAAATTGAAGGACTGGAATTTCTTGTCTCTCCCATCGTACTGAAGTCCTGTAGCATTGATCTCATTCTGGGAATGAATTGGTTAAAAGCGCATACTGCTTCAATCGTTTGCGCCACTAAGACCGTCCATCTGCTACACCCTTCAGATGAAATAGTTACTTACCAAGCTCTTCTGGTGCAAAATGTCGAGGCAAGGCTCTATGCATTGAATGCATTGAACGCTGCACCACTCGAGGGCATTGAAAACATTCCCGTCGTGCGTGAATTCCTCGACGTCTTTCCTAAAGAACTTCCAAGGATTCCCCCTGCTAGAGCTGTCGAATTCATCATCGACTTGAAACCAGGCACCACTCCTATAGCCAAGCGACCCTACAAGATGCCGCCGCATGAACTCCTTGAGCTTAAGGAGGAAATTGACAAATCTCTTCGCAAAGGATTCATTCGCCCAAGTTGCTCTCCTTGGGGAGCACCTTCTCTCTTTGTCAAGAAGAAGGATGGAACAAACCGATTAGTTCAAGACTACCGTCCTATAAACCAAGCTACCATTCAGAATAAATACCCTCTTCCTCGGATCAATGATCTATATGATCAACTGGCGGGTTCATCAGTGTTCTCTAAGCTCGACTTGAGGTTGGGTTACCACCAGATCCGTGTTCGCGAAGAGGATATCCCAAAGACCGCCTTCGTGACTCGATATGGTTCATACGAGTACACCGTCATGTCTTTCGGTTTAACCAATGCTCCAGCCACCTTCTCTCGTCTGATGAACTATATATTCATGGATTACCTCGACAAGTTCGTCGTGGTTTATCTGGATGATATCCTGGTATTTTCCAAGAACGAAGAGGAACATGCTGAACATCTTCGTCTTGTGCTGGAAAAGCTACGAGAGCATCAACTATATGCCAAGTTCTCCAAATGTGAATTCTGGCTACCCGAAGTAACCTATCTTGGGCATGTCATCTCTAAGGATGGTATTGCCGTCAACCCTGAACGAGTCCAGGCTATCCTTGATTGGACTCCTCCCAAGAACGTTAAGCAAGTCAGAAGTTTTCTCGGTCTCGCCAGCTATTGCCGTCGATTCGTCGAGAACTTCTCCAAGATCGCCAGGCCTCTGACTAACCTGTTGCATAAGGGCGTCAAGTTCCAATGGACAGACAAATGTCAGGAAAGTTTCCAGGCACTCAAAGACAAGTTGACTTCTGCCCCAGTTCTAGCTCCACCTGATACTAAGAAGGACTTCGTCATTTACTGCGACGCTTCCCGTCAAGGATTAGGCTGTGTCCTAATGCAAGACCGCAAAGTGATTGCTTATGCCTCTCGGCAATTGCGCCCTCACGAAGAGAACTACCCAGTTCACGACCTCGAACTTGCTGCTGTCATTCATGCGCTGAAGCAGTGGCGACATTACCTTCTCGGTAATCGTTGCGAGATCTTCACTGACCACCAAAGTCTGAAGTATCTGTTTACTCAGCCAGACCTGAACCTCCGTCAGCAGAGATGGATGGAGCTTGTTGCAGACTTTGACTTGGGTATTTCCTATACGCCAGGCAAGGCTAATGTAATGGCTGATGCCTTGAGCCGCAAGTCTTACTGCAACCACCTCCAGGTTCACAAAGTTCAGCCCTCGCTTGTTGAAGAATTCAGGAAGCTGAACCTCCATATTGTTCCTCCGGGTGCACTCGCTCCCCCTCCTAAGGAGTTTCGCAAGATGAACCTCCGTGTTGTTTCCCAGGGTTCCCTCAATACCCTGGCCGTCGAACCAGATCTCTTGGACTCCATCAAGAGAATACAGGGATATGACTCTGAAGCCCACAAGATTAAGCGCTACCTCGCAGAAGGAAAGCCCTCATTCTTCACTATTGCTGAAGATGGCACTTTGTACTTCAAGGGCCGCCTAGTGGTGCCATGTGCAGAGAAAAACCTGGATATGACTCAGGAAGTTATGAAAGAAGCTCATGATACGCCTCTATGTATCCATCCTGGTAGTACAAAGATGTACCAAGACATCCGTCAGAGATTCTGGTGGTCTAATATGAAGCAAGACATTGCTCGTTATGTTGCTGAGTGTGACGTTTGCCGTCGTATCAAAGCAGAACATCAAAGGCCTGCTGGAACTCTGCAACCTATCTCTATTCCTGAATGGAAATGGGACCATGTTGAGATGGACTTCGTCACTGGATTTCCCAAATCACAGAAAGGTAATGATGCTATTCTTGTCGTCATTGACCGGCTTTCCAAAGTTGCACATTTCCTGGCGGTCAAAGAAACGATCACTGCTAGTCAGCTGGCAACGCTCTATATGTCCAGGATTGTTTCACTCCACGGTATTCCATTGGTTATCAGCTCAGACCGTGGCAGCTTATTCACTTCAAGATTCTGGGCAAGTTTCCAAGAAGCTATGGGAACTCATCTGTCATTCAGTACTGCGTTTCATCCTCAGTCGCAAGGGCAAGTTGAACGCGTCAACCAAGTTCTCGAAGACATGCTTCGAGCTTGTGTTATTTCCTTCGGCAAGAAATGGGAGGAATCTCTCCCGTATGCTGAGTTCTCTTATAATAATAGCTATCAAGCTAGTCTGAAGATGGCCCCCTTCGAAGTGTTATATGGACGAAAGTGCCGAACCCCTCTGAACTGGTCAGAAACTGGGGAACGTCCACTCTTCGGTCCGGATATTATCCAACATGCCGAAGAACAAGTCCGCATTATTCGTGAGAATCTCAAGACTGCTCAGTCACGTCAGAAGAGTCAGTATGACCGTCATCATAAAGACATGGTCTATCAACCTGGCGAAAAGGCTTATCTTCGAGTCACACCAATGAAGGGTGCTCACCGCTTCGGAATCAAGGGCAAACTAGCTCCTCGATATATTGGCCCATTCACTATTCTCGAAAGGCGTGGAAAAGTGGCATACCAACTGGAGCTTCCGCCGAACCTTTCTCAGGTTCACGATGTGTTCCATGTGTCACAGCTCCGCCGTTGCTTCAAGGACCCAATCCGAGCAGTGGATCATGAAGTGCTCGAATTGCAGCAGGACCTCTCCTATAAGGAGCATCCGGTCCGCATTCTCGACCAAGCTGAACGCCGCACATGTCAGAAGGCGATCAAGTTCCTCAAAGTCCAGTGGTCGCACCATTCTGAAGATGAAGCCACTTGGGAACGCGAGGATCGCCTGCGTGATGAATACCCCGCACTGTTTCCTTGTACCTCCTAAATCTCGGGACGAGATTTCTTGTAGTGGAGGAGTTTTGTAACGCCCGGATAATCAAGCTACAATAATCCCACGCTAATGGTGCCATGTCACCACGGTTACTGTTGCTAATCTACCGTTAGATCAAAACCGGTCCAAAATTCAAATTCGAAGTTTGGTAAATAATAAAAGTTTTCAAACATTAAAATAAAAATGTTCGGTTTGCACTAAATATTGCATGTGTAAATATGGTGTAGTAAACACATTTTTATAAAATGCCTAAATAATTTAAATTGAAATAAAACAGAAAATAAAATAAATAAAAGAAAGAAAACACAAAAGAGAAAACAAACAAAAAAAGAGAAAGAAGAAAAACCCCCCTAGACCGTGGCCCAACTGGGCCAACCCACCAGGCCCAGCCGGCCACCCACCCCACTCCTTATCCCCTGACCCCCCGTAACCAACTCCACCAACACCCCACTCCCCCCCCCCCCCGCGAAATATCTGCCCCCCTCTCCCCGATTGGATCGGGATCGGGGGAGGAGGTCGCTGCCCCCGCGCCAGGACGCCGCCACCGCCCGGAGCGCTCCCCCCCGCCGGCCTGCTTCTCCTCTCCGCCGTCATCCCCGTCATCCACCTCGCGCCCCACTACCCCGAACCCTGCTACCCGCGGTGAGGCCCTGACCTCTTCTTCCCCTGAACCTGCTGCTGCTACACTGCGAGCCGCCCCTGCTCCCCTGCGCCCGTGTGCCGCTGCGCGCTCCCGCCCCTCGCACGGGCGCGTCCGCGCCTTCCCGTGTCACGGCCTCCTCCCTGCTCGGCCGCTCACGCCTCCCTGCCTCGCCCCGCTCCCGCCGGCTGCTACTGCACTACTCCGCCCGTGCGCGCACGCCCACGTCGCCGTGCCCTTGCCTACCTCCACGCCGGGCCCCGCGCCGCCCGGGCCTCGCCTCCGTCGCCGCTTCTCTCCCGCACCGTGGCCATCCCCAGCTCCCAGTACTACCGTGCCGCCCCGCCTCCACCGCTGCTTGCCGCCGCCTCCCTGCTGCCGGCCTCGCCCCGACTGGCCTTGGCTCCTCGTCGTCCACTAGCGCGTCGTCGCCCCAGAACGATTCCGCCACCGCCTGCCTGCCCCGCATCGGTGGCGCTGCTACGGCCTCGCTGGCCCGTGCGCCCGGCCCGCAGCACCTCCCTGCTCGCGCGTGACGCCGCTAGGTGCCGGTGCTCGTCCCGCGCATCCTCATCTAGCCCCGCCACCCCGCTGCTCCGGCCACGGCCACGGGCCACGCGACGGCCCCCCTTCACCCACCGGCCGCAGCGCCCTATCGGGCGGGCTGGCGCCCATCGCCCGGCTCCATCTGGCGCCCGTAACCGCCACCCGCGCCCGTTAAGGCCTCTGGGCCAATGACAAATGGGGTCCACGCCCTGAGAACAAAAAAAAGATATAAATTAATAAAAGTAAATAAATAAATAAATAAATAATAAAGATAATTAATTAAGATAATTAATTAACTTAATTAATCCTGTTAATATTAACTAATTAAGATTAATTAACCTAATAACTAATTAACCTAATTAACTACTGTTAATTAGCTAACAGCCCCTCATAGGTGGGACCCACCTGTCAGGTTAACCAGGTCAACGGTCAACGTTGACTGCTGACGTCATGCTGATGCATTAATTAAATTTTGAATTAAATTAATTTATTAAATTCTAAAAATGATTTAAATCTTTAAAATTTAATATAAAATAAACCGTAGCTCGGATGGAAAAACTTTGTACATGAAAGTTGCTCAGAACGACGAGACGAATCCGAATACGTAGTCCGTTTGTCAGCCACACGTTCCTAGCATAGCAAACATGGAACTTTCCCCCTCCGGTCCGTCTGTCCGAAAACGCGAAACATCGGGAATACTTTCCCGGATGTTCCCCCCTTCGCCGGTACCACCTACTACCGCGTTAGGGCACACCTAGCACCGCTCATTGTCATGTCACGCATCGTCATGCTTATGTTTGCATTGTATTAACTATTTCTTCCCCCTCTTCTCTCCGGTAGACTACGAGACCGACGCTGCTGCTGCCCAGTTCGACTACGGAGTTGACGACCCCTCCTACTTGCCAGAGCAACCAGGCAAGCCCCCTCCCCCCTTGGTCACTAGATATCGCCTATTCTTCTCTATACTGCTTGCACTAGAGTAGTGTAGCATGTTACTGTTTTCCATTAATCCTATCCTGATGCATAGCCTGTCCTTGCTACTACTGTTGTTACCTTTACCTGCAATCCTACATGCTTAGTATAGGATGCTAGTTTTCCATCAGTGGCCCTACATTCTTGTCCGTCTGTTGTGTTATACTATCGGGCCGTGATCACTTGGGCGGTGATCACGGGTATATACTTATATAAACTATACATGACACCTGTGGTGACTAAAGTCGGGTCGGCTCGTAGGAGTACCCGCAAGTGGATCTTGTGGCGGAGCGACAGGGCAGGTTGAGACCGCCTAGGTGAGAGGTGGGCCTGGCCCTGGATGGCATCCGAGGTTACTTCAAAATAACACGTTTAACGAGTTATTGGTATTTGATCTGAGTCTGGCCATTTGGTCTATACGCACTAACCAACTACGCGGGAACAGTTATGGGCACTCGACGTCGTGGTATCAGCCGAAGCCTTCGTGACGTCAGCGACTGAGTGGCGCGCGCCGGATTGGACTGGAACGCCACTAGGCTAGGTCTGCTTCCGGCCGCGTTCGCAATGTGCAGGTGTGCAATGGGCGATGGGCCCAGACCCCTGCGCCATAGGATTTAGACCGGCGTGCTGACCTCTCTGTTGTGCCTAGGTGGGGTTGCGACGTGTTGATCTTACGAGGCCGGGCATGACCCAGAAAAGTGTGTCCGGCCAAATGGGATCGAGCGTGTTGGGTTATGTGGTGCACCCCTGCAGGGAAGTTTATCTATTCGAATAGCCGTGTCCCTCGGTAAAAGGACGACCTGGAGTTGTACCTTGACCTTATGACAACTAGAACCGGATACTGAATAAAATACACCCTTCCAAGTGCCAGATACAACCCGGTGATCGCTCTCTAACAGGGCGACGAGGAGGGGATCGCCGGGTAGAATTATGCTATGCCATGCTACTTGGAGGACTTCAATCTACTCTCTTCTACATGCTGCAAGATGGAGGCTGCCAGAAGCGTAGTCTTCGACAGGACTAGCTATCCCCCTCTTATTTTGGCATTCTGAAGTTCAGTCCAGTGTTATGGCCCTTTACACATATACCCATGCATATGTAGTGTAGCTCCTTGCTTGCGAGTACTTTGGATGAGTACTCACGGTTGCTTCTCTCCCTCTTTTCCCCCTTTCCTTTCTACCTAGTTATCGCAACCAGATGCTGGAGTCCAGGAGCCAGACGCCACCGTCGACGACGACTCCTACGACACTGGAGGTGCCTACTACTACGTGCAGCCCGCTGACGACGACCAGGAGTAGTTAGGAGGATCCCAGGCAGGAGGCCTGTGCCTCGTTCGATCTGTATCCCAGTTTGTGCTAGCCTTCTTAAGGAAAACTTGATTAACTTATGTCTGTACTCAGATATTGTTGCTTCCGCTGACTTGTCTATGATCGAGCACTTGTATTCGAGCCCTCGAGGCCCCTGGCTTGTATTATGATGCTTGTATGACTTATTTATGTTTTAGAGTTGTGTTGTGATATCTTCCCGTGAGTCCTTGATCTTGATCGTACACATTTGCATGCATGATTAGTGTACGGTCAAATCGGGGGCGTCACAGTCATCCTCTCCACGTACAATCATCTCCTTGTTCCTCTCAGTTGTTGACGACGTTGACAACGCAAGAGGGTGGCGCACCGCGCACGGCGAGCGAACTAAGGCCGCAAGGCGGAGGACGACGGCGAGGCCTCGGACGGAACGAACAGGAGCCATTGAAGATGCGCCGGTCCAGTCGCAGGCGGAGGGGAGTACGAGGGTTGACTGGTTCGGGCGCAGGTGCGTGTTGGGGCTGACGTCGCCGGAGAATAACAGGACGTGTGGGGGAATAGAGGGAGGGACTGGCCAACGTTGGAGGGTACGGACGGTAGGGCGGCGGAGGCGCAGCCAGCCATGGGAGGTGGGAGCAGGCGGAGCCGACGGGGTGGTTTGGTTGGGCCGGCTGGAGGAAGAAGAAGACAAGAGATATAAGATACACGATAGATGTTGGATGTCAATCCAACGGCTGGTAGGCAGAATCGTTTGTTGACTGGCTAGTAAGTCGACACCACCTTGGATAGGCTATTTCCTCGCGGGTCCCAAATGTCAATCTGTCATGGTCATGCAGCCTTTCCTATGAAAATTTACAGTCCATTTGATGTGCTAGTTCGAAATAAGTTTGTGGGTGCTGGTGGGGGCTAATCACTTGGCTTCTGTAATGCACAGTGAGCTCAAGCAGCCGGCGAGAGTGATGTTATTTCCCTTGGTTGGGATTTGTTACAATATTTCACTCTAAATTAAACGAATGGCAAGCCATTTTCCTTGTTTCAAAGAAAATATGACAGTCACAACCGAGTTGAAAAGGGCAGGAACATCTAACTCCGGCTTACAGACTATACAAAAGCACGAGGGTTAATTGTTCATCAGGTTTACAAAAAAAACCAGATTGAAAAGGGCAACAACATCTAACTCCAGCACTGTTTTCGGCAGTCACAATCAAATGGATCGGTCAGGTCCATAGAATGAACATCCTGGGTCGCAAAATTTACTGGATTATGACCACAATATGTTGTAAATAGAAGCCCGACACATTCAGAAGCTCTTTTGCCCACCTGAAACTCCTTTTTTTGCTCTTCGACATACCCATCCGTCAAAACCATGCTGCTGATAAACTTAAGGCTGATGGACAATAGTAACCTCGCATTCAGCAGGAAGAATGTGACAAATCTTGTGTTTGCACGGCTGGCTACATATCGTTCTAGCGTTATTGTCTTCAATCGAATCTCATGAGAAGTGAGAAAATCCCGATGCTTACGAATCCACCGATTGGTTATAACTTTCTTACGCCATCCTGTTGCCTAAATAGAGATGAAGATTGAAAACAGTTAAGGTCTAAAAGAAGAGTGTCGAAAGAGCAACAGCTGAACGGTTAATTCTAGTACACTATATGCGGGCTTCCAATGTGCGTGAAATTATCACCTTTATATACAACTTCTCCAGACATGGAAAGCATTGCAGCAAGCCAATAATCTTGTTCAGATCAAAACTATTCATTTGGATATATAAGATCTTGACAGAATCCAGCACCATTGATAGGCCATCCATGGAGAAACTCTTCATTGAGCATAGAACATAATATTAGTACAAAATGTGTACTCCAAGATGATATATAAATTATGCGCAGAAATTTAAAATGCAGCTTATGGTTACAAGTGTAGATGATAATATAAAGTACCTGAAGAACTGTGGAGCCAAACACCATATTAAAATGAGCACAGAGATCATGTATTACACCCAAGGTCTCCAGTTTAGGCGCAGAGAGGACGGTTATTTGCAACGGTGAATAACTAGAATCAAGGATCAACCTTTGAAGTGAAGGGGCATCTTGGATGATGAGCTGCCTTCCGTCAAAAGAAATTCCAATTCTTACAAGGTTAGGCGACTTTATTTGGAGACAACCGATTCTAATTGTGAAAACAAGCACCAAGCACTCCAGCGCAGGGCAACTGGAGTGGATGATGTTGTGCAATGAGGCCTCCGATATACGAACCCGCACAAGTGAAAGTTTCTTGAAAAATGGGAGTCGAAGGTTTAGTACCAGATTGTCTGGTAGGTAGCACAGTGCAAAGGTGGCGGTGTGGAGAGAGGACGAAAACCGTGAGATGGACATCGGTGCTGAGGGCACAAGTTCATGGCGTTCGGTATGTGGTATGTGATTTCCAGGGGAATAGTAGAACTCAAGCAGCTGTAGTTCTGTGAATTCAGGGGATTTCAGCCAGGCGTCCACCGTGTAGGGCATGGTATGCTTGCTCAGGTAGCATGACGGGATGCAGAGGCTTTGAACGGAGCCCTGGTGGGAGGAGATGATGGCTCTGGGGATTTCAAAATCATTGAAGAGAGATAGCTGACGACAGTCGAGATTAAGGGGCACGGCGCGCCATAGTGGGCGCCACCGAATTGAGAGGACATGGGTGCGGCAGCAATCCTTGGTGGGGAGAAGCGAGATGATCTCCCCAAGGACGGCGTCCAGGAGATTGCTGATGCGGTCCACCCGAGATTCTACGGGTTCCTGGGATCCGGTGGGGGCGGGGTCGCCGCTTCTCCCCGCGCTGCCGGGTGCGGGATCTACAACAGGCGTCGCCGCTGGCGGGAGCCTCATCTTCTTGGCGCTGGGGTCAGCCGACTCCATTTTCCTTGAGGGCGTCGCGTCGCGCTCACGGATTTGAGCAGAGTAACAAATGACGAGCCTAGTTGTAGTGTGAGCGAAGAAGATGGGGAGCTGGGGGTTTTCTGTAGGAGTGAGGAAGAAGGGGAGCTGGGGTTTTCTGTAGGAGTGAGGTGAGGAATTTGGGGGTACGAGTGGAGCGAGCTGACGTGAGGTGGGTGGGAGCGAGGAGGAAGAAGAGCACCCAGGTTTTTGGGGGGGGGGCGGTGTGCTGGGTGTGGGTAGCGCCTCTCATTCAGTAAATATATGGGCTTTTGAATTGATTTTACTATTTACTAGTGTGGATGGGCTGTTTTGTCTTGGGCCCAGAGAAACAATTACTACTAGTACAGTGGAGACACTCTACAGCTACCCAGAAAAACAATTACTACTAGTACAGTGGAGACACTCTACCGCTTCCGGCTCCTCCTAGGTCATTGAAACGTCTCCCTCTACTGAATGCCATTATACTTTTGTTCACCGACATGCGGGCCATGCAGCGCGCGGGCCCAAATGCCATCCACCAAATTAGAAGGCAGTATGCAGGCGGAGAGTCACCCCGGTCGTAGCGCGGCAGTAACGAGCCGTCGTATCACAAAACCCCACCTCCCCGCTGTCTAAGTTTGACGGACGAAGCAACCATCATTTCACTCTTTGCTGAATCCCCTTCTCCCTCACCGTCTTCAAGAAAGGCAACACTCACATCTGCCACTGTTCTTCTCTCCGAACGAAGGGAAGGTAAGCGGATCTGTGATGTTGGTATATTTTCGTTCAGAGAAAAAAAAGAACTTTTGCAAAGCAGTAACCGATCCTCACTCTCTTTTTTGTTTCATTGTCATTGCGATTGTGTTTTCCTTTCAGTGGTCTCCTAGTATTTGTCAGTTTCATGATGGACCAAGGAGAACCAGGCAAATATCTGCCGATATTGGAGCAGACGCGGGAGGCTGATCCCCATGAGACAGAGAGCTCCAAGAAGATGGAGGCAACCACCGAGACGACCCCAGATACGCTCACGGCCACTACTGAGATGGTCAACGCCCCGTTTGAGGTTACAGCCCCCGTGGCACTGCATGAGCAGTTTTCCCCCTTCGAGGATGTGTCCCCCCCCCCCCCGCGCGCTGAGCTGCCCAAGGTGATTTCCTTCTTTGCCGATCTCGATTGTGGTTTTTCATCTAAGTATGTGGTGATTTTTTTTAGAAAAGGAAGTATGTGGTGATTAATAATGCAAAATTTTATTAGCTTCGATGCCATGCTATACATAGTGGTTTAAATAACTTGTGTTTCTTATACTGAAAAGTAATTCAGAATTTGTTTATGTTTCAATTAGAGCCCTGATGCAGACAAGGATTGTGTGGTTGTACATGTCACTCGCTATGAGGCGGACGACCTGAATATACGCACTGGGAAAACAGAGTTCTTAGGCTGTTGGATCCTGGAAGCCATTTGCGGTTATACCAATGAAGAGTTGTATTCTAGCCTCACTGTTGTCAGTCATGTTGTCCAGGGTGTACTGAAGCACAAGAAGTTCAAAGCTACTCCTTCGTTTGTGAGGCATACTGTTCTTGTCAAGCTTACGCAGGAAGATGACGTGGCATGCCTCCACAAACAAGTTTATCAGTGGCAAGGCCACAAGGTTGTCTTCATGAAGGTTCACATGATTGAGCTGTTGTGGGACGTCCTCGATGATGTTCATGGCAAGGTTCGTCTTGTGTCCAGCCCAAATTAGATCGAGGCATGAAATAGTTGCCCCAGCTAGTGTTTAATAGTAGTTTGGATTGTGTCTAATTATCCGAACCTTGCCTGTTATCGACCCCTCTAGGGCTAGTACTCTGTTTGAATCCGTCTATGGGAACTACTGCTACTTTTGTGTGCCCGTGAATCATGTGAGAACCATCGTAATTGTTGCCGAAACAGATGCGTCCTCACTAGTTTTTTCATGAATATGGCATGGTAAGACATAAGTTGTCACGGTTTATCATACGAGCAGTGTGTGTTTTGATGAAATAGAGCACTCGTTCGAGAGCCGTGCGCCGACGTATACAAAAGTACTTGTAAATGTTAGGAATAAGCAACTTGTATTCCCATGAGGCCATAGGCCGATATATATACATGTACAGGTGTGGTACATATGCAGGAAACCCCTTATACTACGGGATAAATACAAAGGGGTATACATGACTTATATTATAACTCTAACACCCCCCCTCAAACTCATGGTGGAGGAACAACACTGAGTTTGGAGAGATAAAAGCCATGTTGTGCTCTAGTCTGGGCCTTCGTCAGGAAATCCGCCAACTGTAACTCGGAAGGCACATACTGAAGAGCAACGACCTGATCCTGCACAGCAGCGCGCACATAGAAAGCATCAACACCAATATGCTTGGTGAGCTCATGCTTCACAGGATCGCGCGCAATGCTAATAGCACCTGTACTGTCAGATAAGAGCATAGTCGGTGTAGTGACAGAAACACCAAAGTCCTGAAGTAACCACCGTAACCAAGTCACCTCTGCCGTCAAAAGAGCCATAGCTCGCAACTCAGCCTTAGCACTCGAACGGGAAACTGCAATCTGTTTCTTCGTCTTCCAGGCAATGAGAGAACCGCCAAGAAAAACACAGTAAGCAGAAAGCGAACGGCGATCAGAAGGATCACTAGCCCACATAGCATCCGCATAGGCCTGAAGCTGTAAAGAACTGGAGCTAGGAAAGAAGAGACGGTGAGAGATCGTGCCCCGAAGATATCGGATAACACGAAGGAGATGACTATAATGAACCGATGTGGGAGCAGAAACAAACTGACTCGGAATATGAACCGGATAAGAGATGTCCGGACGAGTGACAGCTAGATAGACAAGACTGCCAACGAGATGACGATAACGCGTCGGGTTAGGGAGAGGATCACCATCAGTAGCACGAAGGTGAACATTGAGCTCCATAGGAGTCTCAACAGTGCGCTCGTCAGAAAGAGCAGCACGAGCAAGAAGATCCTGGATATACTTTTCCTGGGATATAAAAAAGCCATCAGAGGTAGAAGAGACTTCAATCCCAAGAAAATAGCGAAGAGGTCCAAGATCAGACATAAGAAACTGCTCACTAAGACGGGCCTTTACAAAGGCAATATACTCGGGGTCATCCCCAGTCATGACCATATCATCAACATAGAGAAGAAGAAGAGTCCGGCCACGAGGAGAAAGGTGAATAAACAATGCGGGATCATGAGCACTTGCTGAAAAACCAGCAGTAGTGACCACAGAAGCAAAACGCTCAAACCAGGCGCGAGGGGCTTGCTTAAGGCCATAGAGAGAGCGACGAAGACGACACACCATGCCATCAGGAACAGAATACCCAGGTGGTGGCTGCATGTACACCTCCTCACGCAGCTCACCATTAAGAAAAGCATTCTTAACATCAAGCTGAGATATAGACCAGTGGCGTGCAGAGGCAACGGCAAGAAGTGTACGAATAGTGGTCATATGGGCCACAGGAGCAAAAGTCTCGTCATAATCACGACCATGCTCCTGCTGAAAACCACGAGCCATGAGACGAGCTTTGTGACGCTCAAGAGAACCATCGGAGCGAGTCTTAACCTTGTAGACCCACTTACAAGTGATGGGACGGACTCCGGGAGGAAGAGAAACAAGATCCCAGGTACCAGTGCGTTCAAGAGCAGCAATCTCCTCCGCCATCGCAAACTGCCATTCAGGATGAACAACAGCCTGACGGTAAGAAGTCGGCTCAAGAACAGCAGCACCAGCGGTGGGAAATCCTAAGCGATCAATAGGCGGACGAGGACGAGAACGCAAGCCATAAGTAGGCTGAGAGGAAGAGGACGACTCATCCAAGGAAGCATCCACAGGTCGTGAACGACGAGTGTAATGCTGAGGAAGAGATGGAACAAGAGAAGGAGGAATCGCCAAGGTAGAATCAGGGGGTGGCGACGAAGAAGTCACCGGAGATGAAGGTGTAGAATCCAGTGACATGCTAGGTGAGGAGACCGGGGAAGATGGTGGCGGTGAATCGACGAGGGGTGGAGAAGCAGAGGGAGTGGGACGAATAGGCACAGGCGCGGCGGGAGTGATAGGGGAGTCAGGAAAAGTGAGAAAAGAGATATCCTCCACCGAAAAGACCGAGGAAGATGGGCGTGGGTAAAAAGGACGAGACTCATCAAAAGTCACAACTCGAGAGATACGCATCCGACGACCGACAGGATCCCAACAACGATAGCCCTTATGCTCATCACTGTAGCCTAAGAAGACACACTCAACAGACTGAGCGGTCAGTTTGGTGCGTTCGCGAGGGGCAAGAAGAACATAGCAAACACAACCAAACAAGCGGAGCATCGAATAATCGGGAGAGTGATCAAACAGACGCTCAAAAGGAACACCACCCTGCAAAGCAGCAGATGGCTGAAGGTTGATGAGATAGACGGAAGTGGAGATAGCCTCGGCCCAAAAATGAGGCGGAAGAGAGGCGGCGATCATCATAGCACGAGCCGTCTCAAGAAGGTGACGATGCTTGCGCTCAGACACGCCATTCTGAGCATGAGCACCAGGACAAGAGAACTGGGCAAGAGTACCCTGCTCAGCAAGGACACCACGCATCATCTTAGAGATATACTCACCAGTGGAGTCAGCACGAAAAACACGAATGGGTGAAGAGAACTGAGTATGAACCATGGCAGCAAAACGCTTATAAATAGACAACACCTCACTACGTGAAGTCATGAAATAAAGCCATGTGTAACGAGAAAAATCATCGATGAAAATAATATAGTATTTATGACCACCTTTCGAAGCGAAAGGAGCCGGACCCCACACATCAGAATGGACTAAATCGAAAGGACGCTTAGACACTGACTCACTATGGGAATATGGTAACTGAATCTGCTTGCCAAGACGACAACCCTGACACTCTAAAGAGACATCTCCTGAGACAGACCCCAGAAGACCTCGACGAACTAAAGACGATAACCGAGAACCACACAGATGACCAAGTCGATGATGCCACTGCTTGAAGGAACCAGTAACAGAGGCGACAGCCGTGGAGGGACTGGCGATGGTGGTGGCAGCGGAAGGAACATGAAGCCAGTCCAACTCCCAAAGACCCTGAGAATCACGGCGGCGAGGGCCAGCCCCAACCAGAGTGTGCGTGCGACGATCCTGGACAGAACAAGAGTCAACATCAAGGATGACACGACAACCAGAATCAGTAAGTTGACCGGCAGAAAACAGATTCATGGTAAGGCGAGGAACATGAGCAACATCAGGAACAGAATAAGAAGGAGTGGAAAGATGGCCTCTACTATCAACAGAAAGTGGAGTACCATCAGCAGTGAAGACATGAACAGGAGAATCCAGTGAGCGAAGAGAGGACAAAGCGGAAGAATGAGAAGACATATGAAAAGAAGCTCCAGAGTCCAGAACCCATGGGGATGTACCTGACTGTGTAGAGGGCGGGTGCTCAGTGCGAGAAGCATCAGTCACAGAACCAGCAGTACCCGTCGAGGAAGAACCTGAAGCCGCGAGCAGACGCTTAAGTCTCAGAATATCCTGCTCAGTCAAAGCAATGGCTGAAGCTGGCGAGGGAGATGACGCAGTCCCTGATGATCGCGCCTTGCGCAGGTGTTTTCGCTTGGTGTAGCACTGGGACTCAATATGACCATCATTGTTGCAGTAGTCACAATGTGAACGGGGGCGACCTGAGCCTCCAGAAGGAGTGGGCAAGAGCGGCGGAGCACTCGAGCGAGAATGGGGCGGTGTAGCAGGTGGAGTGGAAGAAACCCGAGTAGCGAGCACAGAGGGAACCTCCAGCAAACCAGCACCACGTAGGCGAGTCTCCTCAGCACGAATCTCTGAAAGCGCCTCCATGAGAGAAATACGGCCACGAGCAAGCAACTGAGCACGCCGGGGCTCAAACTCCTTACGGAGCCGAGACAGGAACTCGTAGACACGATGAAACTCCAAATCGGCCTGGACAGCCTGGCAACAGGGGCAAGTACGACAACCAGCACTGCGGAGAGAATCAAGATGGCGCCAGATGGCAGAACTCTGTGCATAAAAGTCATCAACAGTAGAGTCACCCTGCTGAAGAGCATGCTCCTGACGAACCACAGAAAGGTATAAGGCATCACCAGAGGGCTCATAGCGCTGACGAAGACAGGTCCACATCTGGAAGACAGTAGGAAGACCCAGAAACTCAGAAGCAAACTGAGGCAGAACACTAGCAATGAGAACAGCTGCAGCACGAGCATCATCATCAAGCCACTGGGTGTAAACAGACAAAGCACCATGATACGTCTGAAGAGCCTCCTCATAAGCCAAAGCCCTCTCATCATAGGCACGATCAGCAGCCTCATCAGCAATCTTAGCCGCATCCTTGGCGGCCTGATTAGCATCCGGAGGAAGAACCAGGGGAGTCGGCGGAGTAGGGGCCACCGGAGGAACCGGACGGGGCGGACAGCAGACCTCGCCAGAAAGAACGCCCCAGAGACGGATGCCACGCATGTGAATGCGCATGAAGCCAGCGAACTCGGTGTAGTTAGTACCATCGAAGATCACCGGACAGCGAGGGACAGCAACATAGCCCGACGCAGCAGACATTTTTTTTTGAAGAGACCCGACGGCAGGCGGAAGACCATGGGAGACCACGGGCCTGCAGGAGTCGCCGGCGAGAGATGCAGCAGGCACTGGAGATTCACCACGTGAAGCCAAAGCAGTGCGGGAGCAGCACAATAGCACAACGTCAAGGCATCAGCACATACACGGCCAAACAAGAGCTAGCTTGCACGGGCGGCGACTGGATCCCACGAGCGGACGTACAAGCAGCGGATCGATCTGACAGGCGCCGGCTGCTGGACAAGCCAGACTCCTGCGGGAGGAGAGCGGGTAGATCAGGAGGGCAGCGGCCGGATCCACGGGTGAACGCGCCGACAGGCAGATCGAGCGGGGTACACGGCGCGTGACGAGGAGACCTGCGGGCGAGGATGCTTCGGCCGGATCGGAACAGGGCAGCCGAGATCTAGCACGAGTTGCGGCGTGCGAAAAAGAAACCCTAGAGCTCTAATACCATGTTAGGAATAAGCAACTTGTATTCCCATGAGGCCATAGGCCGATATATATACATGTACAGGTGTGGTACATATGCAGGAAACCCCTTATACTACGGGATAAATACAAAGGGGTATACATGACTTATATTATAACTCTAACAGTAAACACTGTTGGTGCTACCCCACTTGTAAGCAGTTGTGCAAAACACGGCACATTGGCTCAGCTCGCTTCAACACTAGGCTATCGACCAGCTAACAATCAACAATCTGTTGTCTGACATATAAGCAACTATGTATCTTGTTACAGTGGTTCATGCAGTTAATTGAGGCCACAATGTAATAAATTCCAAACGTTCACACGCTAGTCCAGCGCTCATGTGGAACACTCACATTAAACTCGTCTTCATTAAAAACTTGAAAAGCATAAGTTAAGCAATTTTATACATCTCAATGATTCATAGAACATAACAAACATATATTAGTTCACAACAAAAGACAAAGTTGTGAGAAGGTTTACAAATCAGGAAAAAACAAGCAAGGCTTCTCTGAGCAAAGGGCCTCCCGGCAGGCTTAAATTTCCTGGAGTTCACTCTGGTTTTTTCTTGTTGCCACCATCCAGGGTTAGGTTCTCTCATTCCAGAATAACCAATTATAATTGTGGTCTCAGTTGTGAACTGAACCATGCAGTGTACTGACCAGCTAAAATGTTTGTGCATTCCACTAAATTTAAGCACCGCTATTTGCAGAAATAAGCAGACCACAATGCCTCTTGTCCGCGCACCTGTCCAAAAAACCGCCGTGCAGCTGTGCCAGCTAGTCCTCAGTCCATGGATGAACTGGTAGAAAGTGCATTCCGGACTAGGATGCAGTTGGTTTCGCTCGTCCCTGCACTGCAATCAGGAAGTAAAACGTACGAATCAGCTTCTTTTAGATTGCGTTGGTCATTCTACCTTAGTTACTACCAATGTAGGGATACCTTGAAGATGGGAGGTTAGACGACGGCAACGAGGGATAGCCATCTCATTTTGCGCAGTTGTACTAAAACTGAGGTGTGTGCTTTTGATTGCGTGGATAGAAACGATACGGAGACAGACATCCCGAAATGATATGGAGACAGACATCCCTGTTTGCGCAAATACGAAATACGGTTATTTAAACAGTGACAGATATTACTACTTTCCCCCGTTTCCTCTTAGAACCAAGTCCTAGATTCATGCTACAGCTTTCCCACTTTCTTCCCTGTTTGAACCAATGCTTTGAGTCGACTGTATGAACTAGCTTTACTTCTAATAATAGTAGAAGTCTAGGTGGATTTGGAACAGCGGACGGAAGTAGAAAAGGATCCACACGAAGGGAGCTGGGGCAATAGAGCAAGGCAGGTTTCGAAGGAATATATACCTGAGGGTCGTCGGCATGTGGCAAAGACGGCGTCGGGAGGCCGCATCTTGGCCACATTACCGCAGGGAGGAAGAAGGGGTCGGAGGCCCTCCCGAGCCGGCACTCTCTCGGAGAGAACGGCACGGCCGCCGATCGGGATGCACGGGCAGCCGTTGGTCTCCTCCCTCGCCGCCGACGACAGCGTGAACGATGCACCTACACCCCTGCCCCGGTCGAGGTTGTACGGCCGGATTTGTGACCAGCCGTGAGCTGAGAGAGAGTGTGGCCACCTATGTGTTGCTTAGATCTGGAGAGCATGAGAGAGTGAACGAGAGGAACCCTAGTAAAGCAAGTGCTAAGGCTCCTGCTTTTATATATAGTGGAGTGATTTTGTTGTACCAGCTTCAAAAAAATGCGCTCCTACGTGTACCCGCGAGTGGGTGTGAGAGAACTAGTGCGTGCGTGCACCGCTTCTCTTCGTGAGAGTACAATATACTATGCCCAAAGAACGTTCGCCGCAAGAGTAATAGTATAAGTGTGTGACGTGTGAGCTAAAATAAAATGTGTGCGCCGTCTTTTGTTTTTTAGAAGTTCTGAGGGTAGGGTGTGAAGAGCACATATGTGCGTGACGTCTACCTGCAGATAGACGGTGGGTGCGATGTGCGAGTCTGCGAGAGGACTCGGGAGAGTCGTGACTCGTGAGGGTGCGTGTGCGTGAGAGGGAGGGGGGCATGTATCAATGCAATGCATGTGTCCGTAAATCATTATCCGACAAACGTTCGCCACAAGCCTTTTCCTGACGAACACCGTAAGAACTGTTAGATCGGCATCCGACAGTGTCAGTTTTGCCATGTCATTTAACAGAACAGCCACTCCTCCTACACACAAATCTTCCACGTGAGTGTTAGCAACTGCCGTATGCTCCCTCCGTTCCGAAATGCAGTGCATATAGCTTTATTGAAAATTCGAACCTCGCAAACTTTTACCGAGTTTTCGTGTACCAAATTGCACATGTAGAATACCATGTATATATCATTTCATTCATCTTCGAGAGGTAACTATAAAGATGGGTGAGGAGTCTACAAAGAAAGACCATCGTATCACCCGCAGCAATTTCAAGCATCCTTTAGTGTCGAGGAATATCATAGGAACTCTATATGATATGATTTTTATAGGATTTTTCCTTTAGAGACAATTGGTTCATAGGAATAGATTCATATACTCCACATTTCAAAGGAAATAAATATGATATCATTTCTATAGCTTTAGAGCCACTTGGTTCATATGAATGGATTCCTATACTCCCTTAATTTCAAAGGAAAATAAACATTAGCGTATATTCAATAGAAAAGTTCCTATGATATGAACCAAATTACATCTCTTTTCTAATCCCTCCTCATAGGAATTGAGATACATGTCATCTCTAGATTCAATAGAAAAGTTCCTAAGATGTGAACCAAATGACATCTCTTTTACAATCCCTACTCATAGGAATTGAGATGCTCCATGTCATCTCTTTCCCTACAACTTCCATGTATACATCTTCTATTCCTAAATAGATAGTACAACCCACTAGTAGCTTTTTTCCAAAACATGCAACTATGGCACAAGAACTATATAGTGTGCCAATAACTTTGAAAGATGGTCGCTGGATGAAGCTAACCCGACAGTGCAGAGATAGGCAAATCCGAGCAGTACTGGCCGTTGGATATCATCAACATTCCACCAGATCTGCCACATGTACAATTTAGAAGACTCCATGGTTGAACTTAAGCATAATGCACAAACCTCAAAACACAAGCACTTCTCCTTTGTTCTAGAATCTTCTGTATCATAATTGACTATTTTTTTCTAAATGAATTGCCATTATTTGTTTTTTACTTTATGATTTACAATGCACAACCCCATGAATCTTAACATTTTTATAAAACTAATTGATTTTGAATGAGATGAACTATAAGAACTAAACGAACATCTACATCATGCATATATGACTCAAAGCTTTACATGCTATAGTGTGTATTTATTCATAATTTGGTTTCGAAATCTCATGCGTTCAATACATGTGTACCTTACTGGTTTTGAGTAGAGTAGCAAATTTCACGCGGCCCCGGGTATATCAAAATGCAGGGCCCATGCATCATTGCCTTTCGATCGAACCTACGTCAACAATTTTTTGTACGTACTATATCTCCACTGGTCCCCGAACCCAAAATGCTGCCTCGTTCCCGTAAAACCAAGCGGTCCACACATATTTAAGGCGTCGACTCGAACCCGTTTACTACGACGTGGCCCCGCACGCCGTAGTACTCCTACAAACCCTACCGCCGCACTCATCATCAGTTTTCTTCAAGAGGACGAGGGAGAAGCCGATTTGTAATGGAGGCGCTTTCAAAAAAAGGATTTGTAGTGGAGACCTCTACCCTAGGGTGCCCTAGGTAGCTGCCGCACGCATCATTGTTTTCTCTTTTCTTTATGCTCTTGCGCCCTAGAGTGAAATGATGGTTGCTTCATCCGTCCAGCTTAATGCGGGAAAGGTGGGGCTTTGTGATTTGACCCCTCATCGCTCATTTTCTACTACTGTGGCGCTACGACCGGGGTGACTCCAATTCCAACCGCTGCTCCGAACTGTAATTTGGTGCATCGCACATGGAACAAGACGGTGGATGAGCCACATGTCGGCCAAAGGGGTCCTGTTAAGTGTGTCGCCATTTCGTGTGCGGACTGACCCTGCTTGAGTTGCTACGCCAACACGACAGGAGCAGCCTACCACTTGGTTTTGCTCCTTGGTGAATCCCGACTATATTGATCTAAAAAGATACGTGCTGAACTACCCTCTCCGTCTCGGTTTTTTTTATTTTTAGGCGTCTCGGTTTATAGGGCCTGCACGTAGTTCCAGGTCATCCATTTGACTAACTAAATATGAGTTACTATGTCACAAAAAGTATATCATTGGATTCTTAAGCGGATGTAGTTGTATTTAAAAGTCGAGGGCGGGGCTTTTCCTGCACGGTAGGCGGGGCAGTTCCACCTAGTCGGTTCGACAGAGACGCGAGAAGACGAGGGAGTAGGCTGCTGCAAATGTAGGGCTGTGTGATTTGACAGCGAGTTACTACTGGACAGGTGGGGCCCCGTGATTTGACTTGCATTATCATTTTAACTGCGGCGCTATGACCGGCGTGAGTCTCCCGATTCCTGACCACCTCCATACAGGTGCCTCTCCCAATGCTCCACCGTGTAGTAGATGCTGGCTCTTGCATGAGAGCCCACTTCTCCACTTTTTCCTTGCCTCTCTTTCCTCCACATATGCAAAAATGCCATGTAAAGCGCACTATTGTACTTACTTTTACTTGCTCCTACAGGTGCTTAAGCTTGACACATAGGCATAAAGTCTGATGTGGCAAGTTAATCAAGAAGAGAGAGACTAGTTTGGTGACCCAAGGAAGAAACGGTGCTAAGCGCGTGTACCTAGGTGAAAAGACAATTTTGAGTCTATAGCTAATTAAATGAAGCAAACTTAGCAACACCATTTCATTGGAAGAGGTCACTCCTTGGCAAATGCAATAAATACTAGTACTCCCTGTGTCCCATAATATAAGAACGTTTTTGGCACTACACTAGTGTCAAAAACATTCTTATATTATGGGACGGAGGGAGTACGAAGAAAGAGATAGAGAGGAGTAAAAAAATACACTTATAGCCAACCTTATAGCCAACCTTGTTGTAGTATGAGTGACTAAGTGATGACTATGTATGACATGCCAACATCAGATAGCCTAACGCACCGTGCTAAATCTCCAAGGGTGCGACCGCGCGAGCGACGCGACGGTCGTGGTAGGCGCGACCATGATACGGGCTGCTGGCAACCCTTGGATCTGAGATCAAATGGTCGCATGCTAAGTTGCTGAAAATTTGCAGAATAACCCTCTAGGATAGGATATTCACCCATAGGTCTAGAATCACGCCATGCAACCGTTCGATCTCAGATCCAAGGGCTCTCGGAAGCCCGTATCATGGGAGAATGGAAAGCCACTACCCTGTCGTTCGCACGCTGGCAGTTCGCTCCTACTCGTCCGCGCACGTCCTTCAATACTACGGCGGTTCGCTCCTAGTCGTCCCGTCCATTCACATTACGGCAGTTCCACTAATCCTAACCCTCCTCCCAAATCCATGGCGTCCCAAATCTCCATGATCGGCGGTGAGTACAAGGTTAGAACCATCACCGGCGATGAGTTTGACGTCATCTACACCCGTTCTTCCGCGACGGTGAAAGGATGCCTTTCTCGCTTCAGACGCATGTTCGAAAACTCAGATGATGAGTGGGTCGCTTGGCTAGATGTTGAGTACACCACAGTCCTGGGACGAGAGAAGGATCTAAAGGACTACGAGAGGAAGAAGCCCGCCGTGATCCAGGTTTGCGTACATAACGTTTGCTTGGTCTACCACATATGCCATGTCGACGTTGAGTGCCAGGATTTTAAGAACTTCCTCAAGGACAAAACAGTGAAATTCGTTACTGTAGACTTTAAGAATGACAAAGAAGTCCTGGGTCGGATAGGCCTCATTGTAGGCAACCCCTTCGACCTCCAGAAGAATCGGCTGGTGCCCTCTCGTCAGCCTTCAATGCTGACCCTAGCAGGAGCCATGGTTCATCCTTCGTACCGTAAACTGGAGAAACCTCATTACACGTTTCATCGTCATGCATGCCAGCGGAATGTACTAGATATAGACCACATCCACTATGCTGCAATGGATGGCTACCTTTGTTTCAATATCTACAAGGGTTGGATGAAGAGCAACAGCCAAGTGTGCAGTTCAAGCAAAGAAGTATCGGCCAAGAGGAAGAGGGACAAGGACGAAGTCGAGGACGTGGACGAGGACTCCGAGTAAGGTGGCAGTGTCGTTGCTCATGGTGGTTCTAAACTTCTAATGCAGTGTCTACCGGATTAGTTGCATAGTTTAATTTCAGGTGTGCTTAGTTTAATTTGAGGGGTGTGTTGTGTTGAGCCCCCAGCAGAACTATGTTATGTTTCTTCTCGTTACTTTAACTCTTCAGTATGTACATACTACTAGTATTTCTTTAATAGAATTTAGCACCCCAATTAAGCATGTACTAGCTTTTTTAATAGTACTATATGCATAATTTGGCGACGAGCGCTCTCTATATGTACCACCTTTTTTTTAATTTCAATTTTTGCTCCATGGCGCAATCCATCGATAGTACTACTGTACAAAAGTATACATTTTTTAAAAGGCTAGAGTACTGTTCATCACATATATAGCCAGTTAAATTCTCAACCTAGAACGACGTGCATGCCATGTAGTAAACCGATACGGAGGAAGTATAGTAAAAATGAGGTGATTTTACCCGTGCATGCCATCGTTTTTCCGTTTGGTAAGTCTCAATTCTACTATACTAGTAGTAGTACCATTACATGTTGGATTTCGAGGTGCGTTAGATCACCCGACGCAAGCAGTGTCAAGAGGAAACTAACCAATGCATGTACAAGTTCATGGAAATTTAGTGGTCATTCATGCATTCGTTCTAATTAATGCCTCGGTAAACATAACTTCTTGAGAAAAACGAGCGTACTAATTACTTGTGCAAACTACGAAATTAATTCGACCACTCACCGTCTACCTTGGTTGGAGAGATTTTGAAATTGAGCCATAAACTGGAAAGGAGGGAGTAGTAACTTTTGTCTCGATTACTATTTGTGGCCTTGTATAGATGCAAAATGTATTTTTTTATAGTGGCCATGTATAAGTAAATGGAGGGAGTACTAACCAAAGTACGTAGTAGGGACGAGGAGTAAACGGAGGGAGTAGTAAAATTTTCTCCTCGTGCTGCGAGCCACCACGCGCGCGGGCGAGGGAGCGGGCGTAAAAGCGTACAGTAGTACTACTACTACTACTACTACTACTACTACTCGTAAGCAAGCTTCACCTCATCCTGCGAGCCATCGCGCCCATGGGCGGGGGAGATGGCGTACTAAGCAAGCTTCTCCTCGTTCTGCGAGTTGATGGGACACATCAAAAGTACTCCAGTGTATAGAGCCTTGCCTCTAAGGTAGGCCCCACATGGTTTGCCTCTTTTTTTAATTTAACATAACGCGTCAAGTCGCAATTTGTTTGTTCACCCGTGGTAGACGATCCTCCCTCCACCAAGTGGAAAACCAGTACACGTGGCAAATTACCACATGGGCTGCCTTTTTCGTACAGAAATGAGCTCCACCGTGTACCCGCACGGGTGTGGTTGGGAAAGAGACGGGAGTATGTGCGCCATGCGTGCACCTCTTCTCTTCATGCACGTCCCCCACCTACGTGGGTGTGTGTGAGAGAGATACAAACCTAGACATAATGCGCCGTCCATCCCCATGCCTCCGCCCAGTCCGACCACCAGTCACCACCACGCCCCACTCCTCCTCACCTTATCTCTCATCTTTCTCCCTCCATTTTTATATACAAGGGGCCACTATCAAAATTACAATTTGCAGATATACAAGGCCACTAACACTAATCGATGCAATATTAATGGTGTTTGCCTCATGGTACTAGCAAAGGAGGACATTAATTATCCCTTGCATGCATGCGGGAGTTTGTAAAAAAAATGCATCTTGATGTTCCGTGCAATGCACGGGCATCTTGCTAGTCCATGAAAACAACACATGGAAAAATTCCACGGCGAACGAGGGATTTGAATCTGTTCGGAGGGGCTGTTTGGATCTTGCCCGGGGTAGCCAAAATATTGGCGACCCTTTTGTCCATCGGTGCCTTTGCCACCGATGAACGAGGAATGGCTCGGGTGCTCATGCTGTCATGCATCCTCCAGCGCGCACGTTGGAGACGAGCTCGCATGAGCTGTGTTTTTTTGTCCCACAACGCCGCCCGAGCCGCCCGCAGACCGACCGGCGACCCGCAAATTACGCCTTCCAACCGTAGCCGCACACATTATGACAGCAACTCAACCAACCGGACGAAATTCACGCAAACACATAGACAAACTGATATTTCATATAAACAACAACGGAAATCATATAAAATACCGGATTTTCATACAAACATGACGGATTTCATTACATTCAAATGAACTATGCGGTGCTAGTTCTGCACAGCACAGGTATATAATACCTGGTCTAAATGGTCGCCCGCCGATCGATTTGTGTTCCTCATGTCCGGTAGCACGATCACCGGACTGCCGGGAGCCCCGGAGGTATATGCTTCAGCGTAAAGGATGGCTCGCTTCCCCACTGCCCAACTGATATCATTGGCTGGTGCCGAAGATGATGGTGGCCGGCACCGGTTCGAGTTCATCACCGGCCACTACTTTGCCATGGCCGGCACCGGCTCGAGTTCATCCTAACATTCCCCTCTTCCGTGGAGCCCATGCGGGGTCGACGAAGGTCCTCGCAACAAAAGGATCCAGCAAGACACCTGCTGTGTACGCCGGTGTCGCCTCCGCGGTGGCCTTCATGGGACCCAAGTGGCGGCGGCCTCTCGTGTTCTACTTCTCCTCGATGATGGCGGCGGACGCGGAGGCGCTGGCCACCGACTCGTCGCTCTCCGCGCACCCGGCTTCTGTCGCTGATTGCATGGCGCGGCCGCCGGCATGGGAGTCTCGGCCATAGAAACGGGAGACGCAGTACGAGGCGGCGGCGTGGATGGCAGCAACGACGCTCGTGCGCCACTCCTCGTCGAGCTGGCCTAGAGCGGCGAGTTGCTGAACTGCGTGCCGGCTTGGGGCGGCAACTGGCTCCGTCGGGCGAGGGGAGGGAGGTGGATCAGCGAGCTGCATAGCTCGTATCCGGCGGGCTACCCAGCCGGCTTGGATGTGGAATAACTACTCTTCATAAGCCATTGTAAGAGTGGACAAAATGGTGGAGGAGATAGGGGAGCGGCGGAGGTGTGCGATTATTGGCCGGCATTTGGCCTCGTTTAAATAGGAGATTAAATAGACGGCGGACGGGAGGAGCTCGGCCGGCGTTGCGTTTAACGCCAGCCCGGTCATGAACGGACGTGTGTCCAGAGTGGGTTTCTCGGCTTCCACATGGGCGGGTTTCATGGAGGCGTTTGAATGCGGCACGGAGGCGTGTTCAGCCGGGCGTGCCGCCCTCGACTCTGACCTAGGACACTGCGCTGTTCTTCCACTGACGTGTGGGCTCTTTGGGTGCATGTCCTGCATGTCAGTGACCCAACACAGGCAGCGCACAACAGAGGAACCTTTGGTGGGCCAGGGCGGTCAGAAGCGGGCATTTCATAAACCGATGATTGTTCATTGAGTGTGACATCATCTTTTTCATGTAGATAAGCCTACTATGTTGATAGCCCATTCGATACGTTGTGATTCATAAAGACCGCTGCAAACATCAATGTTCTGCTTATCACAGATAAGATTGATTAATACCCGTAACAATCCATGTCCTTAACAAAGGGTGCATGCACGTATAGGTTGAGCGTGTGTCTTGCGTCGTGTGCTGTGTGCATGCAGGCGTGCGAGTGTTGCGTGCGTGCAAGGGTACGTTTCAGTGTTGCATGCATGGGTGCGTACGTGCGTGTGTTCGTGAGTGCATGTGTACGTGTCAGTGTTGCACGCCAGCATGCGTGCGTGTGTACGTGTCAGTGTTGCACGCCTACATGCGTGCGTGTCTTGCGTGCGTGCATGTGTACGTGCGGGGTGAGGCTACACGTCAGTCGGCTGACTTTTTCATCTCTGGTCATTAGATTTTCCAGTCGTTGGATACGAAATCAAGGGCCTCCAGTTTATCATCAAACTCCACCCCCCTGAGCCACCAGCCACCACCGGCCGAACCGCCAGCCCCCGCCGCCCGCGGCCGGCCCGCCCTCCCCGAAACCACTCCCCACCGTCGGTCCGCCGCCACACCAGCCATCCCTTAGCCCCCCCCGCCGAGCTTTTTCTCCATCTCCACCCCACCGCCCAATGAACGCCCCCCAACCGCCGGTGACTGCCAACCAGAGGTCTCACGACTTCGAATACCCACCGACCACTAATTTAATACCATTTCTGTCCTTCATATACGCGCTGACGAGTGGGCCCTATGGTAATGTGCGCTGCTGAATGTGGACTGTTTGACTGGCCAATTGATCGTGTTATCAACAAATTACAATGACCGTAAGTGTCGTCAACAAAATGTATGTGGTGACCGTGATGAGCTTATTCTGAAGTCCAGTGACCATATCGTGCTTTCGCTTCAAATACAATGACCGTAAGTGTCGTCAACAAAATACAGAGCACGCATCAAATGCAAAGTCCGTCAGTGTCATCAACAAAATATGGAGACGTATCGTGAGCTAGATACCGTTGTACTATTGTATATGCTTATTTTCTTAGTGGTCGATTGCGTGTGTGATGTGGTGGGCACATCATTTCTAGTTGTGGTGGGTCAACATGAAGACTCATGGGTCGGTTCCATCCTGTGCCACATATAGGTTGGACCGAGACGTGTTATACGAAGACCCATGTGGAGGACTCGGCGTACAACACGAAGCTACCAGAGTCGCGGAGGACTCTATCCCCACTGGTGATAAGCCGACTATTATGATTTGTAACCCTAGGCCCTTAGTATGTTATACAAGCTTGGGGGCTAGTTCGTCGATAATATACACACACGCACAATGCCTGGTATTCACGTGTACTTTGTACACACCCCTATCACTAATATACAGTACCAGGAGTAGGCTCTTTCTTCAACTGCAAGGGTCTGATCCGAACTAGGGTAAAACTTTGCCTCGTATTACCATCCAGCCTAACAGCCAGGGATATCCTACTGAATGATATGATGAAATCATATCTGCCAACTACTAAGAGAGAGGTGTGTTGGGGGGCAATGTGTGCGAGAGAGGCCTAAAGATAATGTGCGTGCGGGAGACACGTAGGCACATATATGTGCGTATAGAGGGCTAGTAGAGACCGTGCATGTGTATATATGCATGTGAGAGAAATAGTGTTTTCCAACTGAGATTAGTGAAAAGAGTGGTACATAGTAGTCAGAAAGAGAGAGAGAGAAACAGAGAGAGCATCTGCGTGAGACAACCCGACACCCTGAGAGAGATTGTGAGCATGTGTGAAAGAGAAATGCCGATGCATATAAAGTGTGTGCACTTATGCGTTAGATAGAGATATTTATAACGCGTTTGTGAGAACGGGGCGAGGCATAGTGCATCTACGTGTAAAAGGTGGTTCTACGCATTAAATTAAAATATAAATGGCATTATTATTTTTGGATGAGGTCATCAATTTTGCAAATTTCGTATGGACGAAAATCGGTCTATCAGACACCCATACTCTATTGAATTCTAGCATGTGCATTTGTTTATTTCATATTATCGATCCATAGAGTGAGAGCGGTTTGAAATACAGGCAATGGATGCTTTTGCAATTCATATATAAACATTAATTAGTGCACTCCATGTTGTTAGTGTGAAGCACTTTATACATTTGTCACTTGCATGGATCCATTCCAAATTGCTAGCTACGAAATAGAATACATGTCGAATTCAACATAAAGGGGGTTTCGAAGATTCGGATTCATAGGAAGTGCATTCGTCTATTTGAAACCGAGATAATGGCATTTGTAAATCAGATGTAAAAGGGGGCATCAATCTTTGTTGTGAGTTTGAACATGCTATATATATTCATATGCATATCTAACTTTTTTTGCAACCAAGGAGATTATATCTAGAACCATGCATGAACTGAGGTAAGTTGCATATTTTTTAATATATACTCGTGTACAATGTATATTCAAATGTACCCCCTCCATTCCAAAATAATCGTAGCTTTAGGATTTTCAAGAGTAAAGATTTGTGAAGTTTGACAAATCCTGAAAGTTCAATTCAAGAGAACCGAAAACGTTAATGCTTCTGCTCCCAAATATTGAACGAAGCGCCAAATAGGCCTCTGGTCACCCGAAACCACGCGAGACTAATGTTTTGGTGGTAGGAAAT
This sequence comes from Triticum aestivum, assembly GCF_018294505.1. Lineage (NCBI taxonomy): Eukaryota > Viridiplantae > Streptophyta > Magnoliopsida > Poales > Poaceae > Triticum > Triticum aestivum. The sequence goes on from NC_057799.1 coordinate 324,193,784, forward strand.
TACTGTCCTGACTCTGGCCCGTGTAGCCTATCGGCCCGATGTCCAAAGGTCTAAACCGGGGTAGGTTTGTAACTTCACCAAGACGCCAGTCTCAACCGCCTCCGAGAAGCATTCATACGTCGGCGCCTACCCATGCGCTCGGCCAAAATCTACCCCGCCCACATTTGGGACACCTGACATGACTGTCCTACCCCCAACCCGCAATATGTCCGAAATTTTAGATGGGGGCAAAGTTTGTAACTTTCCCCAAATTTCAAACAAGCGCGTCTCAAACCGAAACATTGTTCCCCCTTAGTTCCCCGCCTCCCTTCGTTTCCCCATTCATACTCCGTGGGCGCGAAAACACCCTCTCCACTAGCCGCGAAACCCCAGCCTCCTCCGTCCTCCACCCCATAGCGGCCAATCCACCGCCGCCCTCCTCCATCACGCCGGAGCCGGTACCCCGACGTCGTCATCCAACGCAACCGCAACCGCAACGCCCTCAAGGACTTAGCAGCTGAAGCCGAGGCAGAGCTGCCTCCACGATACCGACGCCGACGTGCGCCGTACCAGAACCACTCCGACCACGCCGTCCTGCGCCTCACTGCTGCGGCTCCACTGTCGCAACCGTCCACCGCACCGGAGTTGTTCCCGCTACGCCGTCGTTCGCCGCCTCGGATCTGCTTCCCCACCGCCGACAGACGGCCACCGCACCACACTCAACAACTTGGCCATGGGTTCGTCCAAGGCTGCACCATCCACAACTTCTGGTTTCCGGCGAACAACAAGAAGATCGTCGGAAAGAAGGAGGACACAACACTGCCAGCAGAAAGAGGTACTCCTCTTCCCTTATTCGTGCAAATCTTACGTCTCCGCTCACACCGTATTCATCCCACGAAAGAAACTAGTTGAGCGCTTCTTACTGCATCTTCTTCGTGATACTAAATGCACAAGGCTTCCTCCCTTTTACTATTTCACCTTTGCTAGAGGTCAGTAGCCTACCTGGATTTCAATTCAGGGTCAGTCGAACCGCAATTAAAAGAAGCAGCACCCGCTTAGGCGCGCGGAGCACCTAGTCCGCATGTTCCCCGGGGAAGCGGCGCATCGGTGTCTATCATAGGGGTGTGGGGCGCAGGAGCTGCTTGCGCCCGATCTGGAGGTCGGCGGGGCTTGAATGGATGGCCGGGGGGCGGTGCCAAGCACGGCGGTGCGGTGTGGTCGAGGGGAGGGCGCAGGCAGGGGAGGAATACTGGGCCGGTGGTCGCTGGTGTTTCGAGGAAGATCGTCAACACTGACTGGCTGGAGGTAGATGAAGGCGATCTGCCCGTTCTTTGTACATCGGACAGTGCAGAAAAAATGGACTGACCTATTTGCTTTCAGTCGACTGTTATTTTCATAGAATCCTGTAGTAATTTAGTGTGCCATGCATGTTGTACAGCTATCATATGTCTCCCGTCATTTATTTCTCACCGACCTGCTATCTGCTACCTTTACACTGTACTAATTGTGCGCACACTTCACCCATACTCACACTATTGTTTTTTTATGCATGGGTATTTCAGACTCTGACGCAGTGTTGATGAATGCAGAAAAGAAAAGACAGAAGTCGCTCCAGTGTAATTCGAAGATAAGCACTAAGCGTTTCAGTGCTCTAATGGGTGCAGTGTCAGCAGTTGGAGACAGTAAACGTAGCTCTGCAGTTGATGATCTCAATTGCCACACACAACCATCCCAGGTGCTTGCTTTAACTTTGCGTTGTCAAATGTGGTTGCATGTTGCATATGGTGTCTAGCTTGTATTGCTTCCAATTTGGTTAAATTGCATCTGCTTACTTTACACATTATACCTTTGATAATGACATGCCTTCCTGTTTTTGATACATACTACATATGTCTATTAACCATGTTCGTACATCAAAACTAATGCTCTTTTGTATCCCTCGGCAATCACTTATGATGAGACAGTCACCCGAGTGGGTTACTGTGAGACGCCCTACTCGTTTAAAGAGTGCAGTGTCATCCTCCCCACATGATTCTCAAGAAACAGTAAGGCTAAATGAAGATAGTCAACGTAGCTCTCTAGTTGATCACCGCAATTCCCCCACACCACCATCGCAGGTGCTTGCTCTTACTTGGCAGTGTGATATGTGGTTGCATGTTGCATATGGTGTCTACCTTGTAATGCTTCTAATTAGGGTAAATTGCATCTGCTTAGTTAACACATTACACTTGTGAATATGACATGCCTTCCTGTTTTTGGTACATACTACGCCTTTCTATTAACCATGTTCTTACATCAAACTACTTTTCTTGTGTATCCCTCATCAATGCTCCTAATTTGTTAAATTGCATCTCCTTAGCTTACACATTATACATGTGAATATGACACGCCTTCCTGTTTTTGGTACATACTACATCTGCCTATCACACCATGTTCTTACATCAAACTACTGTTCTTGTGTATCCTGCGTCTATCGCTTATGATGAGACAGTCACGCGCGTGGGTTAATATGAGACGCAATACTCTTATAAAGAATGCAATTTCATCCTCTCCACATGATTCTCAAGAAACTGCAAGCCTAAATGAAGATATTGAACGTAGCTCTGTACCTGAAGACCGCACTTCCCCTACACCACCATCATAGGTGCTTGCTCTAACTTCGCAGTGTGATATGTGGTTGCATGTTGCATACGGTGTCTAGCTTGTAATGCTTCTAATTAGGGTAAATTGCATCTGCTTAGTTTACACACTATACCTGTGAATATGACATGCCTTCCTATTTTTGGTACACACTACATCTATGTGTTAACCTTGTTCTTACATGAAACTACCTCTCTTCTGTATCCTGCATCAATCACTTACGATGAGTCACCTTTATTCGTTGCATATTGCATATTATTTCTAGCCTGTTGCCATGTATTGCTTCTAATTTGGTCAAATACATTTGTTAGGGCACCCTTTCAATTTGGCAGAGTGATATTGGTTTAATCTTTCATATGGTTTCTAGCTGCATCGATTCTAACAAGTTCAAGCACCTTGTGCTTAGTTTACACTTTATACATCATACATGTCAATATGTCACGCCGTCCTGTTTTTCATACATATTCCATCCTCCTATCATGCGGCTGCCTTACATGAAAGTAGTGTTCGTCAGTATCATGCATCAATGAGTTCTGAAGAGCAAATTTTATTCCTTTTTCTTGTGGGTTTGACTTGACAAGGCAAAATCAAGAAAGAGGAAGGAAAAGAGTAAGGAAGGCGATGGTGGTGGTCCTCTACAGCAACATAAATGGAGCATCTGTACCGATTCTCCTTGTACTGATAGTGCATTACAAGGTCCAAGTCTCCGCTCCCCTACTCCACCATCCAAGGTGCTTGCTCTAACTTGGCAGTGTGATATCTGGTTGCATGTTGCATATGGTGTCTAGCTCGTATTCCTCCTAATTAGTATAAACTGCATCTGCTTAGCTTACACATGATACATGTGAATATGACACGCTTTCCTGTTTTTGGTACATACTATATCTGTCTATCACACCATGTTCTTACATGAAACTACTCTTCTTGTGTATCCTGCATCAGTCACTTATGATGGGACACCTTTAAGTTGGCAGTGTGATATTGGTTTGTGTCTTGAATATGATTTCTAGCATGTATTGCTTCTAGTTTGATGAACACCACCTATGACGAGACAGTTTTAACTTGGCAGAGTGATATTGATTGCACCTTCCATATGGTGTCTTGTAGTGTTTCTAATTTGTTGAAGTGCCTTCTGCTTAGTTACCACATCATATGTGTGAATATGTCAAGCCGTCCATTTTTTCATACATATTCCATCCTCGTATCATGACTTTGCCTTTCATCAGAGTAGTGTTCGTCAGTATCATGCATGAATGAGTTCTGAAGAGCGAATGATATTCCTTTTTCTTGTCGGTATGACCTCACAATGCAAAATCAATAAAGCTGAAGGAAATTGGCAAGGCATTGGATGATGGTGGTCCTTCCGAGCAACTGAAACGGAGGTTCTCTACAGATTCTACTCCGCCATCCTCCCAACAAGATTCGCAAGACAACGCAAGGCTAGACAGTCAACGTAGTTGTGTAGATGATGAGCACATCTCCCCTACTCCACCATCACAGGTGCTTGCTCTAACTTGGCACTATTATATGTGGTTGCATGTTGCGTATGATGTCTAGCTTGTATTGCTTCTAACTTTGTTGAATTGCATCTGCTTACTTTACACATAATGCCTGTGAATATGACATGTGTTCCTGTTTCTACATCAGACTACTATTCTTGCATATCCCGCATCAGTCACTTATGATAAGGCACCTTTAAGTCGCCACTGTGATATTGGTTGTGTCTTGCATATGATTTCTAGCATGTACTACTTCTAATTTGTTGAAACGCCATACAGTTTGAACTTGGCAGAGTGATATTGGTTGCATCTTTCATATGGTGTCTAGCTTGCAGTGCTTCTAATTTGTTGAAATGCCTTCTGCTTAGTTACCACATCATAGGTGTGAATATGTCACACCATCCTGTTTTTCATACATATTCCATCCTCGCATCATGTGTTTGCCTTTCATCCGAGAAGTGTTCATCAGTATCATGCATGAATGAGTTCTGAAGAGCGAATGTTATTCCTTTTTCTTATCGGTTTGACTTCACAATGCAAAATCATTACAGTTGAAGGAAATTAGTCTGGCAGTGGATGATGGTGGTCCTTCGGAGCAACTCAAACAGGGGGTCTCTACAGATTCTACTCCGCCATCCTCCCAACAAGATTCGCAAGACAACACAAGGCTGGACAGTCAACGTAGCTGTGTAGATGATGAGCACATCTCCCCTACTCCACCATCACAGGTGCTTGCTCTAACTTGACACTATTATATGTGGTTGCATGTTGCGTATGATGTCTTGCTTGTATTGCTTCTAACTTGAATTGCATCTGCTTACTTTACACATAATGCATGTGAATATGACATGTGTTCCTGTTTCTAGAACATACGTGTACATGATGAGCACATCTCCCCTACTCCACCATCACAGGTGCTTGCTCTTACTTGGAACTGTTATACGTGGTTGTGTTTTCCGTATGATGTCTAGTTTGTATTGCTTCTGATTATGTTGAATTGCATCTGCATAGCTTACAACTTATACCTGCAACGATCACTTACCCATAAGACACATTTAACTTGGGACTGTGATGTAGGTTGCATCTTGCATTGTCTTCTAGCTTGTACTGCTTCTAATTTCTTGAAATGGCACTTACGACGAGACACTTTTTACCTGATAGAGTGATATTGGTTGCATGTTCATATGGTGCCTAGCTTTCATTTCTTCTAATTTTGTTGAAATGCCTTCCGCTTACTGTTTTTTCATACATATTCCATCCTCCTATCGTACGTGTGAATATGAAACGCTGTCTTTTTTTGTATATATTCCATCCTCCTATCCTGCGCTTGCCTTACATCAAAGTAGTGTTCGTCTGTATCATGCATCAACCAGTTATGCAGAGCTAATTTTATTCATCTTCTTGTGGTTTTGACTTCATAAGGCAATATCAGAAAATAGGAAGGAAAAGAGTAAGTTAGGGGATGTTGGTGGTCCTCCGCACCGACGCAAACAGAGACTCTCTAGATTTGCCACTGCTACTGCTAATGAAGTTGAAGTCCCAAGTCTACATGATGAGTTCATCTCCCGTACTCCACCATCGCAGGTGCTTGCTCTAAGTTGACAGTGTGATAATTGGTTTCATGTTGCATATGTTATCTAGCCTGTATTTCTTCTATTTCGATTAAATTGCACCTGCTGAGTTTATACGTTATACATGTGCATATGACATGGCTTTCTGTGTCTAGAATACACTGCATCTATCTATCATACCATGTTCTTACATCAAAGTACTGTTGTTGTGTATCCCGCATCAAGTCACTCATGATTGGACGCTTTTAACATGGCAGTTTGATAGTGGTTGCATCTTGCATTGATTTCTATGTTGTACTGCTTCTAATTTTTCGAATTGCCACTTATGACAAGACACTTTTAACTTGGCAGAGTAATATTGGTTGCATCTTTCATATGGTGTCTAGCTTGCATTACTTCTATTTTCTTGAAAATCCTTCTGCTTAGTTTGCACATCGTAGCTGTGAATATGTCATGCCGTCCTGTTTTTCTTACATATTCCATCCTCATACGGTTATCTTACATCAAAGTATTGCTTGTCTGTATCATGCATCAATGAGTTCTGAAGAGTGATTTTATTCTTTTGTGTTGTGGGTACAGCTTGACATGGCAAAGTCAAAAAAGAGCAAGGAAAATAATATAGTAGGGAGTGCTGTTACTCGTCGGGTGAAACGGAAAAGGTTCTGCCGTCAAGATTCTGCTGGTACTTATAGTGCAGTAGAAGGTCCAAGTCCACTGGCTAAATCTACAAACATAGTATCACCTGCTCCACCAGCTGCAGCATCCGCTTCAACTGTACCAGCATCTCAACCAGTTACTCGTTCGTTCGCTCCGGAACTGGCCAGTTCCCAAGCTGCCTTCACACCTAACACTACTTACGAAGCACTGCTGACACAACAGGACTTGGCAAGATCAGATGAACCTCATGAGCATCAACACCAAGACGGTACCTGACCGAGTCAAGTTGCAGTTGCATGCTCATTTATATGTAATCTCACAGTTTGATGTACAATAACACTTTCCATATTCGTTGTTGAACTAGCACCACGGTGCAAGCGGAAACAGACATCAGGGATAATGCTTGACAGATTAACAAAATCTAAAGGAGGAATAATGGAGATCCATTTTGAGGCAGGTTTAAAAAGGCCACGTGATGCTACAGAGTCAGCCAAGTTAGTATCAGAGGCAGCCGTTGCCGTTAGGTGTCATGCACGTATCCTCCCAACATGGATCCAGTACAGGAATGAGAAAGACAATACCCAGTTTAACACCTTCCTTGACCACTTATCCATAAGTAATGTTATTCATCGCAATTAGTAATATTGTCTTGCTCTGTCCCATACTTTCTAGCTTCCTCCTAATAAGACTCACATTCTTTTTTCAACAGATGAGGTTCAAGTTGGATCCGAAAGATGATGCAACTAAACAAGCATGCACTCATGTTTTTCAGTCTGCTCTGCGACAGTATCGGTACCACCTTAGAAAATCTCACTTTGAAGGCAAGGCTGACAATGAAATCGCCCAAACATCTCCAGTGGAATATATTACAGATGAAGACTGGACAGCCCTCGTTAAACACTGGTCTGATCCAAAGTATCAGGTAGGCTATATGTATTTGATCAGACCACATATTGAACTTGTATTTATGTATGTGCCTTACAAGTGTATCTTCTTCTAGGCTAACTGTTTGAAGAACAAAACCAACCGTTCTAAAGTGAAATTCCAACAGACAACAGGATCTCGTAGCTATATTGCACACTGCGAGGCTCTTGTAAATAGCTGCTACTTCCTTCTTTTTTTTGTGCCATATTATCGTATCTATATTGACTTGTTCCAAATACAGCGGAAAGCCCGTGCGGACCAAAAAGAACCTGAACCGAATGCAGTGCAAATCTTCAAGGATTGCCACACCAGCAAGATGAAGGGCATGAGCACACCAGTTCAAGCCGCTGTTGTAAGTCCTTACTCCTCCTGCCTTGAACTGATTGGTACTGTGATGTGTTCATTTAACTACTTGGTTTGCAGCCAATGTCAGTTACTCTGTTCACTTTTATTCACAGTTGTCTTAACGTATCATTTCAGCTTACATGGTTTAAAAGAGATGAAGGATATTCTTTTGGTCTTGATCTGTAATCTAGTTGTTATGTTCACGTGCGCACACAATGATAAAATAGCCTGTTTGTTTTATATCTGTTTGCCAATGATATGAATGATGTCATACTATGTTCATCCTACTTTAAACCATGTCTCTTTATCCTTAGATGTCAACGAATGTGAGGAAATGGACAATACAGTAGGCATGCTATATGGACATATGTTCCGAAAGTGATTTTATTATGTAGTTGGCACTACAATACATGCTAATGTATTACAGTAGTTCACCAAAATAAGTTATGTATAAACGTTTAACCTACTTTGCTTGTTTTTGTCTCATTAGTAACTTATCTGGTACACTAATCTACAAGTTCAAACTTTCAGGAAGCTATGGAACAAATGATTGAACAGCCACAACCACCTGAAGGTGACGAGGCTACTACAGGCACAATGTCACCTCTTGCTGCAGTGCGTCAGTATCTCTCCACTAACAGTGCAAAAAGCACCTTCCTGCATAATTCTGGGTTGGTTGTCAAGGTAACCTCGTCCAAATCGCCTACTGAACAAAATCTTCCTGCTAGACAGAGTGATATATCTATGCTCCAGACACAAGTCCAGTCCCTAATGGACGTTGTTTCTGAAACAAGAATAGTGGTTGACAAATGTCGTCAAGATATGAATGGTTTTGAAACCAGACTATCAGACATTCGCTTCGTTGTTCAAGAGCAATGGCGGAAAAAAGGTGGAGATCGTGCTGCTCCATCAGATTCTACAGCCTGAAACATTAGCACTCAGGTCAAATGATCTGTGCTTCTATATATCTGATGGTGCTTTTATCTGGAAGGACTGTAAACTTTATGCCAACAGGCCTTTTGTTGTATGGTTGGAATTTATTTTGTTGTGATACAACATTTATGCTGCTGCCTCAGGCTGCAGTAATTACGACGCTATTTTTGTATAGTGTAGGTTTATCTTAGTAATGTATTCGGCCGAAAGCTTCGTAGGAGCCCAACATGCCAACATTCGTCGGGCCCATTCCAATTGGGCTAAAAACGATTACGGGCCGAAATTGGCATGTAGCCCACTAAAAATATCTGGGCCTAAATCAGCATAAGCTTTCATATTTTTCTGGTAGGCCTGTGCCCATAGTGGGCCTTTAACAGACCTAAACATAATTTGGGCCCTCAGTAAAAATAGGCCGTTTACAGGTGTAAATATCTCGAGCCCATAAAAAACATGGGCCTTTAATAGACCGAAAGTGAGATTGGGCCCTGATTGTGCCAAATAACCCACTGGACTTAGCAGGTCGAAATGGTGGCCCATTTACGATGCGTATGTTTTACAGGCCGAAATTCGGACGGGCCGTAAATGCGCCGACCTAATACACGGGCCTTTAACAGGCCGGAACTTCGGTCGGGCTAGATTATCGTCATTTTTATATGGGCCGTTAATGGGCCCGATATGACGTTGGGCCACATATGGCCCATGGTTTACATCCGGCGTTAACAGGCCGAAAGTGGCCCAAAGCTATAGTGGGCCTCTAACAGGCCGAATGTCAGACATGGCCGAATATGACCCAAATCCTTCACGGTCGTTTATGGGCCGAAAGTTTTGATGGCCTGTAAATGGGCCCAAATGAAGCCGGACCTTTAACAGGCCGGAAATACACCGGTACGTAATTCGGCCCAATTACTTAGCGGACTGTTAACGGGCCAGAAGTGACCATGGGCCGCGTTGATGATAAGTTTAGGACAGGCCGTTGACGGGCCAATTTGACAGAGAATGTTGGGCCTTTAGCTGGGCCGGCCCATTATGGTCTGCAGAATCTTCTGGGCCTTTAGCTGGGCCGGCCCATTGTGGTCCACAAAATCTTGTGGGCCTTTAGCTGGGCCGGCCCATTATGGTCTGCAAAATCGTGTGGGCCTTTAGCTGGGCCGGCCCATTATGGTCCGCTAAATTTTGGGGGCCTTTAGCTGGGCCGGCCCATTATGGTCCGCTAAATCTTATGGGCCTTCGGTTGGGCCGGCCCATTTAAACTTTGTGGGCCACTTTTGGGCCGGTCCACATGTCAACATATCATAGGCCCATCTCGACCGTTGGATGAGTGACACATGTGCCAACGCGGAGCTGACGCGTGGATCCGTCGGCCAATGAGAATTTTACACGTGGAAAATCGGCATTGGTCGTGGCTGTTTACGGGTTATCGGATCCAAAATCCGACCCGATAGCTTAACGGCGTTCCGTTACGGTGGATGCCACGTGTCGGTCACCCTTGACGAAAGCACTTCTGTGACGCGCGATTTATCGTCATGGAAGTGGACACTTCCGTGATGATAATTTTGGCAATGTCATGGAACACTTCTACGATAGCACAGGTATGACTATCTTGATTCTGTCATAAATTTGTCATGGATGTACATGCATGACAGAAAACGCAACCTACTGTGACAAACACGTATCATCACGGAAGTGTATTTTTTTTAGTGTTGTAACTTAGGTGTTGGTGACAATTTTGCAAAGTAGATGGTCAAGATTTTAAAAATGCGAGAATGACTGTTGGTGGACAACAGAATTTGAAGAAAGTGCCATGTATGCGTGACTAAAATTGCCACGTAGGTGCTACTAAATCTTCCATGCAGCTTCCATTGAATCTGCCATGTAATTGCTACTGAATCTGCCATCGCATAGATTTCCATTTTCGGTCCACGCATTTTTTCACACATATTGTATTGTATACATACTCTGAACGAACTAGTTGAAATGATCACCTGCAAAAACACGAGAGAACGGTTGCTTATGAACTACCATGCTAACCAATACAGTTACCAATGCAAAAAACCCAAAAACAAAAACGGAACGATTACTTTCACTAACCGTGCTTGATCAACTATATTTGCCATGTTGCAGGCATCATAAACACATTCAAACTCCCAACTGGTACTCACAATCACAAAACGCATAATAGTAGTGAACATAAAGGTAGTTAATGTCACACCTAAGCAGGTTCATATCCACACTTATATTACAAATATTCAATGGCACACACACGCCACCACTATGTACTAGAGCTACGGGGGATGCAGTCATAACATAGCACACGGACATAGTTTTAAAGAACAAGGTGATACCTTACATTCCTCAGCCACAAAATGTAAGGTAGGCATGTGTATGGAGCATCACGTGATCACTTGTACTTCTTGTTGGCGGTTTTGACAGCTCCCTATATGAACTCTCGTGGTGAAGCACGCCTGTTGAAATCTTCATTCATCAACCAGTTCCATGTATATATTTTACGGAGCTCAACGACCATTGCAGCTGTGATCACAGGGACCCATCGACCTTCCCACTTTGCAAGGTATTCCAACATGTGAAAGCCGCAGTCATGCCTATAACGAAAGAAACAGGTGAACTCATGCCAACAGAAAAATATGATAAACTTCAATGCAGAGGTGACAAGGTTTAGGATTGATGTGGAGGACACATGAAAAAGATAGTAATTACCCATTTCCTTGCTTCGAAGTCGTGACATACTGGATTGGAAAATGGCTGATCTACACCTTTGAGTTTTCGTAATGACTGTCCCATGTCTCTTTCGGGTTGTTGATAAAGAATTGAACATGTGTAGTAAGGTCTTCATCATCTTCTGAATGGATTGAATCAAGCACCTCAAATCGTTGGTTCTTCAGGTCAAGGCAAATTGCGTAGTGGTGACCACACTTTGTCATCTGGGTTGTATGGTGCAAGCTCCTGGAACATGGGGAACATGACCTACAAGTAAAAAAGACGAAAGAAAAAACAGAGTTCACATCAAAACAGAAATGATGTAGTTGAAAAAATGATATGTGAAAATATTGCCAGATGCAGTAAGAGATACATGAATAACCAAGCATCAAGGGGCAAAATGCACGCACAGAAAATGTTTATTTGCCATGTGTAATTAAAGGAAGTTGCCATCCATGTATAAACAAAGTTGCCCAATATTGTAAGTGAAGTTGCCACATAAGTTGCATTAAAAGGCCAATCTTATTTTACATGGCAGTTGTTGCCACATGAAACGTCTGTCACAAAACAGTATGTAACCCACATATGAAGTATAACTACTGACAAAACATACCATGGAAGAAATATGTACAACGAGAAGAAACACTCACATATTTCTTCAGTGTGAGCTTGAATTCACCATGCGCAACAAAATGCTTCCTCAGGATTTTATGGTGGAAGTCACCATCCCATATTTTGCAGGTCAAGTTGTACTGCATGATCGTCTTGTCAGGACAAATGTCCATATGCCTGTTGATGAAGTCAATCATGCACGCAACTACATTCTTTGATATTTTACCAGTGGGCCTCAGAGACTCGGCAAGATCACCCAGGTCGACGTATGTCGCATCACATTGTATGATTTTGGTTCTGTCCAAACATGAGCTTTATGAAAATGATATAACATGAAAGAATCATGTGTACTAAAAAAACATAAACAACGCATGGCTAAAAAGCTAAAAAATTATCAGAGAAAAGCAAGTGAGGGGTTATGTGGTGTGGACATTACGCTTTCAGCTCCTTCATGTGCTTGTTGTTCGACCTCGCATTTCCGAAACGCTTGAAAACAGTGGGTTAGGAAACTTGGAAACAAACAAGTTATTGTGAAAAAAGTTCAGACTGTGAACTGTAGGTGCTAATAAGAAAGTGTCTATGTCAAATTTCACTTGGTAGACAAAAATGTTTCGTAGGTGAGAAGTGCACTGGAGTTGCCATGTGGCAACAACTCCAGTTGCCATATGCATTGCGCTGGAGTTGCCATGTGGCAACAACTGCAATTGCCATGTACGTTGAACTGGAGTTGCCATATGGCAACAACTCCAGTTGCCATGTGCATTGCAATGGAGTTGCCATGTGGCAACAACTGTAGTTGCCATGTGGCAAAAATTGTAGTTGCCATGTGCATCTCATGAGATTTGCCATCACCATTAAGAAACCAAAAAAGCTTGTGACAAACGTCAGACAAAAAACGTAGAAACAAAATGATAAACACACACAAAATGTAAATTGCACTATCGGCTCTGCAAACTTCATAGCCTTCCTGCCATCAGCCATTGGCTGTGCCATCATTGGGGCCCTGCCTGACGGGAAAGCAAAGGCAACAGGCACAGGATCTTGCACCACTTGTTCATCCTGAGTGCGATCGATGCCAAGACTAAAGCTTGGTGGGGTGAAAGCCATTGGGTGCCTCTCCTGCCTACCAGCCAGATCGCGAACAAATTGTTTGGCAGAATCTAGAGGTGACAGATCAACAAACATGTCTGCCTCGTCTGCTGCAGGATCATCAGGCTTATTAGTAGGGTGGGGCGTGTTGTTAGCGATCTCAATCGCAACTTTCTTGCCTATCTTCTTGTTTGGGCTGTAGGGGACACCAATGTTGACTGGGTGCTTAGAAGTGCGCAGATTTAAGCTGGTGTTCTCCACGGTGGTGAAAGACGCAGTCTGCTCCAAACGTTCACCTCCTTCAGTCGTGCACGGCTTACCAACTGCGTCAGTTGTATTCCGGACTTCCGTTTTCTCCATAACATTGCTTTGGCAGAAGGTGGGAACAGTGTGGAAGCAGGCACATGACCAAAGTCACCTCTGCTGCTATTAGCTACCTCTGGCGCATTGGATATCTGTGCAGGATGCTTGCGGGGGCTACGTCGCCTAGGTGGCAGACCAGCTCGCGCAACGGTCGTAGTAGCAGCCTCTAGACCACCAGCCGCTGGAGCTGTTGTGCGATGAGTCTCATCTGTGGATGGCCTATCATTCTGAAATGTGGTCGCATCCCCTTCTTTTGTGGACACAGAAATGCCACCAGCCACACGCTTGGAATCCGTATCAGATGAGCGGGAATCTTCCTTGTTTAGGTTGAGCTCGGGAGCGTCCACTTCAACACTTGCTGATCGGGTGGCATGGGTCACAAGAGCATCCCTCATTGCCACCAGGGTGGGCAATATCTCAGCAGTCTTGGCAGATATTGACTCGTCACTCCCAGATGTACGGATGGCTGTTGTTGTAGTCTGCACATCTGCAACCGATGGAGATGGGCGGCCGCTTGCATCAGAGCTAGTGGGAATAGTGGACGATGAAGCAGCAGTTTTGTCGACTGGCGGCTCATGAATATCTGCATTACCACTTGTCGACAACTTGGAGTGAATGCGTTCAAGTGGATCTTTGGTAGTGCGTTTGGTCAAGCGTATAGTAGTCTTCTTCACCCTGCAAAGAAGACGCATGAAGAGTACGAAAAGGTGAGCAAAATAATTGCCATGGTAGTCATCATAAAATGAAAAATGTGTGATATGCTAGAGCTGCTATTTGAAAACAAGTTATGGATGAACACACATGAAATCCAATTGGTTGAAGTTAGTGAAAAGCTACCAGTTGCCATATGAGTGGAAAAGATTTGCCATGTGGTCTAGTAAGCAGTTGCCATGCAGCAAATTTAGATCATAAAAACAACAGTTGCCATGTGGGACAGATAGCAGTAGCCATGTGGCAAGTTAGATAGCTGCCATGAGAAGCAGATAGTAGTTGCCACAGAAATAGATCAAGTAAAAGGTTGTATATGATTTAGAATGCATCAAACAAAAAATAGCATTAGGAAAATAAAAAACAGGGAGAACCCACCTCTTGATTGTCTTCCTCACGTCTTCCAGCACGACAGGATCCCCGGTGTTGGACGTCGACGTGCGAGGAGACGACCTAGTGGAAGTGGTAGCACCAGCAGTGGGAGCCCCCTTGTTCAATCGGGCAGAAACATGGGTTGGCGTGGGTGCTTGTTTCTTCTTAACTGATCATCCACCGGTTGTAGCCTCACTGCACGTAGAAAAAATGGCAAAAAGATACCAAGTGTGAGACACAAAAATTATGGCGCACTTAGCAAAAATGAAAACAGGTTCGTGCTGTTAAAAATGAAGGACAAACAAAACGCTAAATAGACGTCGAACCTCCTCCTAGCAGCTACGGGATCGGCCCTACACCTCTTGCCAGCAGAGCCTTGCCCAGCATCCTCTAGAGCCCTGCCCCTCTTTGACAGCGACACCCCCGTGTCTCTCGCAACAGTTTGATCAATGCCTTCCTCCGGTGGAGGAACTTTTGGTGTAGCCTTATCATTCTTACCACCTACACGAACGTCAACATGTTCATCATCGTCGGTTTCATGTTGCACATTCTCCATGTCATCGTCATCGTCCTTGTCAAGACCAGCATCTCCACCTAGCTCATCTTGCATGTCAGGGAGTTCCTGAGAGCTGTTGTAGTCGTACCGGCCACGGCAACCAGTTGGTCGATGTGTCCGTTCTCCAACAAATGATGTGAACTGCCTCGCAACCGCGTCGCTGTCTGAACCATTAAGTGTCGTCCAACCCTCAACCAACTTCCCGAGCAAGCTAGTCATGCCGGAAGCAAACTGCCCGACTAGGTGCTCAACAGGTGCCCTCGCCTAAGCACAAAACAAAAATTAACAATAACAAAACATATTAGAGTCACGTGCATAAGAAAAATAAGCCAAAACAACCATAAAGAGATATCAAAATGCAAGAAAAATATAATTTCAAAAAACAAAATAAACATCATTGATTACCTCAGCAGGACAAGATGGAGCTGAATGCACATCCATCCACTTGCCAAAGTTTTGTGGACCACCAAACACACTATAATCTATAGCATGCTTGGTCATCAGCTGAAAACAACAAAAACCACTATGATGTCAAAAGAAATAAGGAGCAGTGACTACAATTCATGGATTGCAAAAGGGAAAAAGGAGCTCCGACAGGGAACGGCGGAGTTGCCGTATGGGGTCAAACATGGTTGCCATGTGCAGATAACCATGGTTGCCAAGGTATTTATGACTTGTTAGCCATAAATGGTTGTCGTATGGGGATTTTTTCATATTATATCCAACATCGAAATTCAAGAATGTCGTGCAATAAAGAAGGCAGAACTAACATGCAGTTTCCCATATTTCGTATCAGTTATCCTGTCTGCGGCAAGCACAGCCTTGACAGCATCGTACGTCCACGAAGAGACGGCAAACTTATGTGGAGGCAGCGGGCCTCCTATCTCAGTGAAGTCGACAGTGGACTGATCAAGACGATCGACGTACATGAGCTAGTTTACATAGTAAAGCAAGCTATGTTAGTTGCCATCATGCTATGTTGAAAAAAGCTTATGCAGCCTCCCTTGAGTCACTAGTTGCAAAAAAAGGAAGAAAGATTTGCCATTTATCTATGTTAGTTGCCATCATGGTATGTTGGCAGTTGCCATCTTGTCATGCTGGTAGCTGCCACCAGCTCAACATGATGGTTGTCATCCAGATTGTATAAAGAGAATGAATGTAGGAAGTGAACACTATGTGTGTTGTAGGAAAATGTAATTGCCTTCTAGGCAGCAACTACAGATGCCATGGAACAAACAAAATTCACTTTGGCATGTAAAGATTCACAGAAAAATGAAACAAAAGGGTTGCCATGCACGATCGCCTACGGTTGCCATCAAAAAAAGAAAAAGAAAATTCAGTTAAAAGCTCAGTCAAAAACTGTTGGTTGTCAGAATATGGCCAAACAGAGATACCGAAAAATGCAAAACAATTTGGTTCACACTTATGAACAGCTATAAAAATTTATTCAGGAAAGAATGAACCATGATAAGAGCATTTGCATAAGAGTAGGGGGAAAATACCATTAGGTGCAAGCGACAACCCTTCTGGTACATCTTATTTGAGAATGCATCATGCAGGAAGTCTGCGATGAATTTACACCAATTCATGTTCTTAACGTCTTTCAGCTTCGCCTGCACAACACAAATTCAGGACAAAAAAGATGTCGCATCAGCATTCAACAAAACATCAAAATTGGCAGTGACTAGCTTCTCCGTGACATCAAAATCAAAAGATTGTATGGAAAAAAGAAATAGAGAGGGAGCATTCACCGGGATAGGGAAGCACTTGTTGCTTGGGCGAAGAGATGTGGCGCAAAGACAGCTGAGATCAAGTACATGAGCAGCTTCATCTTAAATACCTCGCCATGTGTTCTCATGCCCTCCAGTGAAGTTGCCAGCACAGTCGTATTAGGCATGGATGCTATTCCAGGAAAAAAACGGGCGAACAAAGCTTCCTCAATCTTATTATTCACCTCATACGGCGCTTCGATTTCTCCACGGGGCACACCCAAAGTGCAGAACACAGATTCCTCATCCAAAGGCAGTCTTCCACGTCCCGGAATCACGAATTCCCTAGATGTAGGCTCATATATCTCATCGAGCCAGTCACATACATGATTTACTAGGTTCTTGCACCGAACATCCATCAGAGCATGCATCCCCATCTCACCGGCAGCTCCCTTCTGCTCATCAGTAAATCCCTCGGTCAATATAGTCAGACGTTCTTGTGAAGCCCTATTGCACTGACGTTTCTTCGTCTGCATAACACAAAAAGGATCATTTGTTGCCATGTTCAATGTATTAAAAATTTAGTTCTAATAGAAGATTGAAAACTCAATGTCAAATTAAAACATAGGGGGAGAGTGACCTCATCGCCATCTTTTGTACGACCAGTCGCATGATTTGCTGGTGGTAACTCCATGAAGTCATCATCATCATCCTGATGGTCACCACGAGCAATTGTGCTACAGTAAGAACAAAAACACGTTAGCGTGAAATGAAAACATAGCTGACAGATACGGAAAGAAATGCATGAAGTAACGATTCACTGGATATCATCGATGAACAAAAATGAAAACTGCCATGGTTGCCCCAAAGTTTAAGCATCTGAAAAGGAAGTAATTGCCATGTGCTGAACATGCACAAAAAGGCGGAAAAATAATCAAATGAAAAAGCAAATGCAGAAACATGGCAACTGGACATGTGTGTGCTTCTTAAGGAAGCAGTTGCCATCTAGCAGAATCAAGTTGCCATGTTGGCTCTAATAAAAGTGGCAAATGAGGCAGTACAGAGGAACACCCAACTAGGATTGTACAACATGTAATGTGGCAACTAACACATTGGCTTCATACAAAGTACAGGTCACATCTACTAGGTTCAAGTTGCCATGTTAACAAACAAAAAATGTGGCAGCTAAGGCACTTCAAATAGGACAGACAACTTCCAGTGTACAACACATAATGTGGCAACTCGCACTCTGGCCTCGTAAAACAATGAGTTGCCATGTAATGCAATCAAATATGTTGAGCTATCACAAATCAGCATGGCAACATAGTGAGTCTATTGTACACTCAAACTGCCATTACTCTACATATGACATGGCAACTGGCATAGTTGATTCACAAAATTAGTTGCCACTTAGAGGATAGTTGTAGGCAAACAAATGCAATGAAATTTCCGTGACTACCATTATCACACACTTAAATATGCAACTACCTAGATATAGAAATCATACACAAAAATTACTCCCTGACTTGGATCTCATAAACTGACATTATCCTACAAATGACATGGCAACTGACATAGTTGATTCAGAAAATTAGTTGCCATCAGTGATGATAGTTGGTGACAAAACAAGGTTGTTGAAATTGCCATGACTGTCATTATCCTACACTTTGAGATGCACCTAACTAGATCTATGGTTCATTCACAACTATCATAACCTAAATTCAACAACAACAAAATGCCCTAAAAACAGTGATGACCATAGCCTTCGAGGAAAATCAGAACAAACAACTAGAAATCGCTTGCACAGGCACAGGCAAATACAGATGTGGTTGCCGACCGGACAAGCCTCGCCGGCATGACTACCACCGCGATGGCGACGGAACTGCACAATGCCGCCCCTAAATGGCAAACATGCGACTCCACCACCGACAGGGACACCGGAGCGCCGTGAATCCACCGGAATCTCGAGAATACTCAAGGGGAATGTGACCACGGAGGGAGGGGGACAGATTTCGCACGGAGGAATGTGACCATGGAGGGAGCCTTACCTTCTCACTGCAGCTGCTCCGGCGACGACGCTCCGATCCGGTGAACCCCAACAATGGTCGCGAATGTCGTCGCCTCTTCCGCTGCCGCCGCTGCCTCCTCCTCACGACTTCTCTCCCCAATCGAATGGAACTGTTGTGGATAGTGGGTTGGGGAGAACTGAATGTGAAGGGGAATAATGAAACCACGGGGGGAGCGAATGGCGAGTCGTGGGAGACGGCAACCGAAGTCGTGCGGGCGCAACAGCGGTTCCACCGCACGCCCCGACTCGTAACAGCTGTCGTCCGAGGAAGAAACAGCGTGCGGGCGAACTAACTACACACCACACATCGGCCTTGTCCTACGTGGCACATGAAATATGTCTTCTGGTGTCAAGATTCGTGCAAAATTGAATCAACGGCGATGCAGGCGTGTGGGCGAGTTGGAGAAGTGCCACACGTGTGGGCATTAGTGTTTCCATTATTTTTATAATACAATGGATTTGTAGAAGGGATAATTAATTTTGTTGAAAATTTTCTATGATTAAGGTTCACAAAGTTTCTGTCGGGGGAAACGACACCTACGGGATCATGAGGAATCCCTTTTGCTACGGTTGGTGGGCGCGGGGCTGTGGAAAGAGCGGGATTGAGAGATCAACGCAGGGGGATTATCTAGGTTTGTGCCGCAAGTGATGCGTAATACCCTACTCCTGCTGGTTTATGTTTATCTGGTGTCCTTGTACTAGCTACAAAGCATGCAGGGTCCAAAAAGTCCGAATCCTTCCTCAATACGCCGCGGGCCTCCTTTTATAGTCAAAAGGGGTTGCCACAGTGGCACACAGGAGGTGGAAAGTTGTACAGTAGTCGAGTCTATCTCCTGGCACCGTAGGACAAACGCATTTAATGCGCTGCCGACGTGCCCTTCTTGCTTTATCACGGACGGCAAGGAAGCTCATCCCAGCTGTCACCGCCTCGCCTGGCTTCGACGCGCGTCCGAGCTGACGAGGCGTGTAGTGCCACGCTGGCTGGCTCGCTGTTGAGTTGGTGCGGTGGCAGAGTCTTCACGACGATCTGCATGCCACCACGCAGGTGCTTGCTGAGTTGGCCTCGAGGCCGCACGTCGCCACGCAGGTGCTTGCCTAGTTGGTGGGCTGGCAGCTGCATGGGAATGGCAATGGAGTCTTGGCGGGTGTGGGCCTGGCTGCGGCCCTGCGGATGTCTCCGGCAAGATTCTTGCCGGGCCCCGGCAAGGGTCTTCCTGAGGCATCGTGGGCGTCCCCGGCAAGGGTCTTGCCGGGGGGGTCTCGTGGGTATCCTCGGCAAGGATATTGCCGAGGATCGTCGTCTCCTGGTTATCACCTAGTCTTGTGTGCTTCTGGTCTTCACAAATATCTGCATGCCACCATGCAGGGGCCTCCCAAGCCTTGGTTCCAATGTGGTTGATGGAGTTGGAACTCTTGGGCTCAAGGGTGGCGGCTCTGCTGGTGTTGGGCAAGTTGCCCCGGCAAGGACCTTGCCGAGGGAGTTCGCCTCGCCCCTCTGCTCTTTGTGTTTCTGGCTTGGTGTTGCTCTGGTTGCCTTGCGTCTTTGCTTCCTCTGGCCCACCAAGCGTGGCCAGGGGTGTGGGGCTGCGACTGCCCGTGCACAAGTAAAGGGGTAAAAAAGGGCCCCCTACTTTTGTACAACGATAGGAGCCCCCGGGCCTGGGCCACATATAAGCGTGGGGCGTTATTGGGCCAGGCCCAGAACGGTGCACGGGCGCGCATGCAGTGGAGTTTTTACTGCAGTAACTCCCTCGCTCGTTGCGCTTCCCCATGACCCATGTTGAATGCGTGACGTGGGGGTCATGCGTGGGGCGGTTGTTGCCCTCATGTGTCACATCATGGTAAATGGTAAAGAGGCGGCCCGCGCCTTCCCCATAAAAAGGAAAAACCGCAGGCGCGCTGCTCATTTACCCTCTATGCCTCTTCTAATCTCGGAACCGCCATTCCTCTCTTCTTCCTTAGGCGAAAGATTCAAAGTTCTTGTTTCTGCTTGCTGCCGCTGCGCCCCCATTGCTCTTGATCCTTCGCCCCCTTCCAGCCGCCATGGCACCCAAAACCAGCAGGGGCAAGGGAGCGGCTAAGGATGCCGGGGAGAGGGGGGCGCCGGAGAGCGAGTCAGTGGTGCGGTGGACGCAGCTCGCCTACTTCCCTTCGATGGTCGATGCGATCCACCTCAAGAACTTCTTGCCCCTGTGGGAGAGGGAGACGACGGGGCACCCTACCACGCGCGTCGTCCCCGCCGATTTCGCCAAGGCCGGCCCAAATCGGTACCCCTTTTTCGTCGATTTTTTCTCTTGCGGGCTCTGCCCCCCTTTCTCTGACTTCTTCAACGACGTCATGCACACCTACGGCTTCCATCTTTTGGATCTCACACCGAACGCCGTGGCATGCATGGCTCTCTTTGCCCACCTCTGCGAGGGCTTTGCCGGGGTGCTCCCTAGCACGGCGCTCTTCCGCCACTACTTCTACCCTCGCATCCAACCAGGGGGCGCCATCTCTGGGAGCATCGCCTGGATCCCGAGGACCCAGGAGAAAGGCACATACCCGAAGGGTGCCCAGAAGGAGAGGTGGGAGGAGTGGCGGGGCCGGTGATGCTGGATCGAGGAGAAGGACCCGCAGGAGTTCTGCCGGGTTCGTCAGAGCCCGCCGACCCGTCGCGGGGACTGGAGCGACCTCGACGCCAACGACAAGAAGCTCTCGATCACCACCACCAGGATCCATCGCCTCACCATGGTCGGGCTCACCCTCGAGATGATTGAGGCGGACTTCATCCGTCGCCGAATCGCCCTGCTGCACAACAAGGGGAGGTCGGCCTGGGACTTCAGGAATGCGGCCGACGTCATGAGGCTCCGCCCTGGCCTGAAGCATAACTTCACGGTGATGGGGCATGCCCATTTCTGTCAAAGGCTCTTCCAGCTCGACGTGAACAGTGACGGCAAGGCTGAGAGGACCGGCAGGACCACGAAAGCCGGCAAGGCCGTCAAGGGGCCACTGTTTGGGTTGCCGGCGGGAGTGGTCCCGCTGAGCAACTCTCGCCAGTCCGCCATCATCGCCATGATGCCGGACTTCAACGCGCATGGCCTTGACCCGGCCTGGGCCGAGCCGCCAGCGGAGAAGGTGCAGGAGTTCTTTGACACTTTGTTGGAGGCTTATGTCCGCGACGAGCCGCTACTCATCCAAGACACCACCAAGGCGGAGCTGGACTACATCGCCGCCAGGGCGGCGGAGGCGGCGCTTGCCAGGGAGGCCGGCAGCGCTGGCGGCAAGGAGGATGAGGTCGACGCGGCCGTGGAGGAGAGGGAGCTCGCCCAGTGGGCGGAGTCTGCTAGGGAGGCCAGCGGTGCCAATGCCGAGGCCCCCCTTGTTGAAGATGCGGGCGACGAGTCGTCCGAAGAGCAGGTCGAGGTGAACGACCCCCCGGTCGCGGGGAGGCAGCGCGTCCTATGGCGGGCCAGCTCTGGTGAGCCGGTCCGGCCTAGCAGGATCACGCAGCGGCAGCCGCCCTAGGAGCAGCTTGTGCGTGAGACGAGGGCGATGAAGGCCGCAACAGCGAAGAAGACGGCGAAGGCCGCGGTGGCGAAAGGGACGGTGACTGCTTCCTCCTCGTCCAAGCGATACCGAACCCCATCCCCTTCCCCTTCGGACAACATCTTGGAGGCCGAGTTTGATCTCGGATCTTTCAGCCCGGCGAGGAAGAGGAAGTTAGTGGAGGAAGAGTAAGTATTTTGTCCCCCATCATCTCCTGACCTTACGCCTGCGTTATCTTCCCTTGATTTGGTGTCATCTTCACAGGGACACGGAGACGCTGGCACAGAGGGTGGTGAAGAGGGCCAAGGCTTCAATGGGCGACAAGCCCTCGGTGGGTACTTCAGGTACGCCTCTGGTGGTGGAGAGCAGCCGGGACAGCAGCCCCCGACGCAGCCCCCGCTTCAGCCCCCAGCGTGAGTCCACCACTCACTCCTTCACTGATGAGCCTTGGGGCATGGATCTTTGATGTTGACCTTGTCGGGTTTGTAGGAGGAGAACGGCAGCAGGAGGAGCCGTCAAGGGCCACTCCCAACACGCCACCCCCCTCGACTACGCCGCCCAGAGGGGCGTCCCCGGCAAGGGCACCCACCAACGAGCCCACACATATGGAGGAGGAGGGAGCGAACTTGGGTGCCGGTGGCTCTGCCCCGGCAACGAACGCTGGCGGGGAGGGCGCCACTTCTTCTCAGCCTGGTGCGGGTAAGTTGTTCACCTTTTGTCCCTGTTCTTTCTTCTTTTTTTTGAACCTAGGCCTTGGCTCCGTCTCATCCCCCTTCTTGGTATCCAGATCCTTCCTCGGCGGGCCGGGAGGACATCGACACCGTCATCGAGGAGGTCGCCAGGGACGCCGAGGCCGAGGCCGACAAGATTGCCGCCGAGGAGGCCGCCAAGACCGCCACTGAGCATGCCACCAAGGGCCTGCCGGGGAGGCCGGCAAGGCCGCTACTGAGGAGGGGGTGGTCGACGACCAACCTTCCTCCTCTGCTGCCTCTGGCTCAGGCAAATACTTGAAGGTGGCCGACGACCTGTTCGTCCATCTCCCAGGAACGGCGGGTACTAGGGCGCCAACCGAGGGGGAGGTGTTTGACAACGAGGTGCTTGCCGCCACCGGGCTCGAGGTTGTTGACGAACCGAGCGCTGGCGGCGGTGGTTCCGAAGAGGAGCAGTTCCTTCGGGCCATGAGCGCCAGCTTCTAGAAGCTCCAGGCGCTTCACCGTGCCCGCCTGGACAAGGTAAAATCTAGGATGGCGGCGGTGTACAAGGCGGAGGTGGACCTCGAGGAGCGCGTCGCCGAGACGCAGGCCTGGTTCCGCCAGGCCCATGATGAACTGAAGGTTGCCCAGGATCTGCTAGCCGAGCGCAAGTAGGAGCTTGTCCTGAAGCAGGCCGACATCGAGAAGGCCCAGGAGGTGGCGAGGGAACAGGCCGCCAAGGATGAGGCCGCTCGGCACCAGCACCAGGCCGAGCTGAACTCCCAGGAGGAGGACCTTGCCGCTCGTGAGGAGGCGCTCGCCGCCACACTCCGCGGCAAGGATGAGGAGGCCGAGAAGCTCGTCGTGCAACGGACCCAGGAGCTGGAGCAGAGGCACAAGGAGGCACTCGATGCTCAAGCCCTAGTCCATGCCGGCAAGGTGAAGGAGCTGGAAGTGGAAAGGGATGGGATGGGCTGAAGGAACAGGTCCTGGAGCTGGCGAAGGAGAAGGACACGATCAACGATGCTTTGGTGGAGGCGCAGGCCGCAGTCGTCAGCAAGGCCGAGCTGCTCTCCAAGGCCAACGGCTCCATCAAAGACCTGAAGCTGAAGTTGGAGGGTCTTGAGGGGACGCTTTCGGAGGTCAGGGCCCGGGAAGAGACCCTGACCAAGGACCTAGAGGAGGAGAGGCAGCTGCGAAGGAATGATGCCGCCGAACACAAGGAGTACGTGGAGGGCATAAACCATTGGGTCGGCCGCCTCGCCGACGTCGCCGGTAGGATCACCACGAAGCTGGCTGCCATGGGGATGCCGAATGTGAGGTACGCCCCGGAGCCGAACGTGAGTCCCAACGCCAAACTGACCCTGTTCTTCGAGGGTGTTCTTGGAGCCCTGGAGCAGCTCCGCTCCAACCGGGCAACTCATCTGGCCAATGAGTCCCGGAGGCTCTACCGGGGCGCCCTGACCAAGGTGCTCACCAAGGTGGCGTTCTGGAACCCCACCGTCAACTTTGCCAATGCGTTGGAGAGCTTGCCGGATGAGGCGGATCTCGCGGTGCTCAAGGAGCGTATCAAGCCCATCATCGACTGCGTTGATGGAGTTGAGAGGGTGGAGGGCTAGCGCTGGGACTAGGCACCCCGTTTCTCGTCGCCGCTGCGAGTTCAAAACCAAGACAATTTTATCTTAAGTTAGAACCGCGATGATTATTTGATGTAATATAACTCTGCAGTACTTGAATATCACGCATGCTATCTTCCCGTTAGATCTTTCTTTGTAAGTTTGCACCCTATGCTTGGTGAGATAAGGCTGCTGGCGCGTAAACCCATGCCGTGGTGCTTTGAGGACGGATCCTTAGCACCCTGCCGGGAGGGCGCTTGCTGCAGGGCAAGCCACCTTGCCGCTGACAGCGCGCTCGCTTGAACTGTCGAGCGGACTCAGAACAGGACAACAGCGCTGCTAGTAGCGGGTAGTCCACCTTACCGTTCTCAGCACGCCCACATGAATTGTCGAGCGGACTCGAGACAGAGACAAGGGCATTGCCAATAGCGGAAGGGTCCCATTGCATGCAGGTTTCCCATACAAGGAATGAGATCTTCCGTGGAAGGCAGACTTATATCAATGAAATTAGCCAAAATTTTGCATGACTTAGCTTTTCGGGGCCACGCGGATGGCTGTCGAAGCTGCGGACGGCACCAGAGGGTGGCTGACCGATGTTGCCCTCCCCCTTCGAGCCATCCCCACGAAAGAGTCGCTGCGTCGGCTCCAAAACCAGATTTCCACGGCTTGCGCCCCCTACCTGGCGCGCCAAAGATGTCGGGTGAAACGACACCTACAAGACCACGAGGAATCCCTTTTGCTACGGTTGGCGGGCGCGGGGCTGTGGAAAGAGCGGGATTGAGAGATCAACGCAGGGGGATTATCCAGGTTCGGGCCGCAAGTGATGCGTAATACCCTACTCCTGCTGGTTTATGTTTATCTAGTGTTCTTGGACTAGCTACAAAGCATGCAGGGTCCAAAAAGTCCGAATCCTTCCTCAGTACGCCGCGGGCCTGCTTTTATAGTCAAAAGGGGCTGCCACAGTGGCACACAGGAGGTGGAAAGTTGTACAGTAGTCGAGTCTATCTCCTGGCACCGTAGGACAAACGCATTTAATGCGTTGCCGACGTGCCCTTCTTGCTTTATCAGGGACGGCAAGGAAGCTCGTCCCAACTGTCGCCGCCTCGCTTGGCTTCGACGCGCGCCCGAGTTGACGAGGCGTGTAGTGCCACGCTGGCTGGCTGGCTGAGTTGGTGCGGTGGCAGAGTCTTCACGAAGATCTGCATGCCACCACGCAGGTGCTTGCTGAGTTGGCCTAGAGGCCGCACATCGCCACGCAGGTGCTTGCCTAGTTGGTGGGCTGGCAGCTGCATGGGAACGGTGGTGGAGTCTTGGCGAATGTGGGCCTGGCTGCGGCCCCGCGGATGTCTCCGGCAAGAGTCTTGTCGGGCCCCAACAAGGGTCTTGCCACGGCATCGTGGGCGTCCCCGGCAAGGGTCTTACCGGGGGGTCTCGTGGGTATCCTCGGCAAGGATCTTGCCAAGGATCATCGTCTTCTGGTTATCACATGGTCTTGTGTGCTTCTGGTCTTCACAAAGATCTGCATGCCACCATGGAGGTGCCTCCCGAGCCTTGGTTCCCATGTGGTTGATGGAGTTGGAACTCTTGGGCTCAAGGGTGGCGGCTCTGCTGGTGTTGGGCAAGTTGCCCCGGCCCCGGCAATAACCTTGCCGGGGCAACTTGCCCAACACCAGCAGAGCCGCCACCCTTGAGCCCAAGAGTTCCAACTCCATCAACCACATGGGAACCAAGGCTCGGGGCAAGGACCTTGCCGGGGGATTTCGCCTCGCCCCTCTGCTCTTTGTGTTTCTGGCTTGGCGTTGCTCTGGTTGCCTTGCGTCTTTGCTTCCTCTGGCCCGCCAAGCGTGGCTAGGGCGTGGGGCTACGACTGCCTGTGCACAAGTAAAGGGGTAAAAAAGGGGCCCCTACTTTTGTACACCGACAGTTTCCATGTGCACGAACAAAGTTCAAGGATGTCCCCCACTTCAACGGTGCTCGTCTTTCTCACTTCACTTTTTTTAAGTTTTAGGTTCCCCTCTATTTTTTAAGAAATTTTATGAGCACATAATAGAATAAAATGACTCTCTAGAACTTTTGGGATGTCTCCCATATGACGCTTTCTTTAAATCCATTAAGCTAGGCATAAAGTGCTCAAGTAACTGATCCACCCGGATTCCAAGGTATATCAAAGCCAATTTTAATGAACAGTGATTTATAATTTAGTAGTGATCACAAAGCAACATACATCATAGAACAATGCAGTATAACTCTCTTCCTATGCATCAGCATGTCATAAAAGAACAATTCATGCACACGTAATAAAGGTCGATACATAGTGTAAGCGGTTTCTTGCAATTTTATCATGCTAGAAACATAGAGAGATGGAGATGTAGTTCCTCTCTCATAATAATTGCAAGTAGAGCAGCAAGCACATGCATATTATATTCATCAAAATCATCATGTGCAATAGTAATCCTTTAATAAGAGTAAACTTCTCCAATATAGTGTAGTTGGGAGAATTCGAAAAGATAATAGGACTATCATGTGTGGGTGCAATAGCAACAATTACATTTTTAACATAAGGAATTATAACAAGTTCATCTCCATAAGCATCTTTCATATTGGCATCATGTCCATAAGCATAACAAGCATCAAGTTCATCAAAAAGGGATATTTCGAACTAATCCAAGGGGTCGTAGCCTTGCACAAAGGTAAATTAAAAGATGTATGAGTTGAAGAGTTACTCTCATTAGAATGTGGGCAAGGGTAGCTAATCCGCTCTTCCTCGTTTTGTTCTTTGCTCTCCTCCTCATCTTTTCATCTAATGAGCTCATAGTTTCAGCTATTTGTTCTTCCATAGATTCCTGCAAAATGTTATTCTCTTCTTGCACAACGAATACTTTCTCAATGTGCTCATTAATATAAGAATTAGAGTCATAGTTTTAATAGCAATATTTAAGTATGGAAATTTTTTCAGATCCGTAAAGGGCATCATCACACTTTTCATACAATTCAAACAAAGAAGCAATTTCATAGGCATCCTTAAGCAACAAATTATTCTATTTGCTCCACATCATAGTAATCATATACACCATTAGCATAAGAAGCCAAGGTTTCATTAACATTAAATTCACATTGAAAGGGAAGGTGTGGAGCCTCCATCTTAGAGCAGTGAGTATAATAATACTTTAAGCACTAATTCCAAGCATACCAACACAATATTTTAATTTGACCCTGTAAGTGTTTCCCTTTTTGAGACAAGCGATAATCCCTAGAGTATTCTATGTGATCCAAAGTATCTCCCATTATCAAGTTGAATGGGGATTTATCAGGATTATCAAAGTAGTATTTAATGTTCTCCACATAAGCATCATCGAGGGTTTTAGGAGGTTCCCCATCTCCATGAGTAGCAAGTACACCTTTTTTGCTATTTCGTGTTCCATATCCATAACTAAAGATATAAAACAACTTAGAATAAGAAATAAAATCTACTTAGAGATAAAGCCAACAAGCGCACACAAGAATGTTCACCCTACGCTATTGCTACTCGGCAGCGGTGCCAAAAAAGGCCTTGATAACCCACAAGTATAGGGGATCATTTGTAGCCTTTTTCGATAAGTAAGTGTGTTGAATCCAATGAGGAGCTAAAGGTAGAACTTATATTCTCCTCAAGTTCTATCGACCACTGATACAACTCTACGCACACCAATGTTTTCTTTACCTAGAACAAGAATAAAACTACTTTGCAAGAATAAAACTAGAAGTGCTTTGCGAGATAATAAAAGTTGATTGTTGTTTTAGTAGAGAGTTTTTGTAGAACAATGAGAAGGATTTGTCCACAGGAAATTGATATCTAGATCGGTAATCATTATTCCAATTTTATACGAGGGAGAGGCATAAGCTAACATACTTTCCTTACTTGGATCACATGCACTTGTAATTGGAACTCTAGCAAGCATTCGCAACTACTAAAGATCATTAAGGTAAAGACCCAACCATATCTTTAACTGTAAAGTCCTATTTAATCCTATACGCAATAACCTACTTAACCAAGTTTGTGTTTCTGTCGCTCACGCAACTCAGTTAGTTAGAAAATTATGAACATATTGCAACACCCTCCAACGGGAATCCCACATGTGTGCGCGGCACGGAGGGCACCATTGGACAACACCAAAATAAAACACGCAACTCAAACCAATCACGATCATCAATAAACCTATAGGACAAAAGGAATGTACTCAAACATCATACGATGGAAACACATCATTGGATAATAATATGTAGCATAAAGCACCATGTTTAAGTAGAGAGTACATCAGGAAAAGAAGGGTTACACCGTTGCATAGAGGAGGGGAAAGTTGGTGTTGACAGCGGCAAAGTTGTTGATGTTGATCGTCGTCATGACGATTCACCCTGTGGTGCTCCGGCGCCACCGAAAAGAGAGGGAGAGAGAGCCCCCCTCCTACTTCTTCTTCCTTGGCCCTCCCCCTAGATGGGAGAAGGAATCCCCTCTGGTCCTTGGTCACAATGGCCCCTGATACGTCTTCGACGTATCTATAATTTATGAAGTATTCATGCCATGTTTATAACAATTTTATACGGTTTTGGTATGATTTCATTAGAACTAACCCGGATTGACGCTATTTTCAGCAGAACTACCATGGTGTCGTTTTTTGTGCAGAAATAAATGTTCTCGAAATGGCTAAAAATTTACGGAGAATATTTTTGGAAAAATGAAAAATACTGGAGCACAAAGATAACAGAGATGAGTCCCCGGGTAACCACAAGGGTGGGGGGCGCCCCCCCCCCCCCCCCCCAGGGCGCGCCCCCTACCTTGTCATCGCCTCATGGACCCCCTTGACTTGTCCCCGACACCAACACCTCCTATAAATCCCAAAAACCTCAGATATAAACCTAGATCGGGAGTTCCGCCGCCGCAGGCCTCTGTAGCCACGAAAACTCAATCTAGGCCCTCTCCGGCACCCTGCCGGAGGGGGCCATCATCATCGGAGGCCATGGAGGAGGATCCCGGAGGGGCCATCATCATCATGGAGGCCAAGGACCAGAGGGAGAACCTCTCCCCATCTAGGGGGGAGGCCATGGAGGAGGAAGCACAAGGGGGATAACCTCTCCCCCTCTCTTTCGATGGCGCCGGAGTGCCACCGGGGGAACCATCACTGCTGTGATCGTCTTCATCAACATCACCATCTTCATCACCATCCTCATCTCTTTTACGCGGTCCACTCTCCCGCACCCCGCTGTAATCCCTTACTTGAACATGGTGCTTTATGCCACATATTATGATCCAATGATGTGTTGCCATCCTATGATGTTTTGAGTAGATTTCCTTTGTCTTTTGGGTTGATTGATGATCTAGATTGGTTTGAGTTGTATGTTTTATTTTGGTGTTGTCCTATGGTACCTTCCGTGCCGCGAACATATGAAGGATTCCCGTTGTAGGGTGTTGCAATACGTTCATGATTCGCTTATAGTGGGTTGCTAGAGTGACAGAAGTTTAAACCCGAGTAAGGGGGTTGTTGCGTATGGGATAAAGGGACTTGATACTTTAATGCTATGCTTGGGTTTTACCTTAATGATCTTTAGTAGTTGCGGATGCTTGCTAGAGTTCCAATCATAAGTGCATATGATACAAGGAGAGAAAGTATGTTAGCTTATGCCTCTCCCTCATATAAAATTGCAATGACGACTACCGATCTTGTTAACAATTGCCTAGGACAATTCCGCACACCGACCCATCATTATTCCACACTTGCTATTTATATTATATAGTAATATATATTATAAATTTATGTTAACAACACCTACTTTTATATTTTAGTTCTCTGATATCAAGCAAATTTATCCTCTTCATATCCACAACATAGTTTTATTTCTCGTTTCTAGTTGAAGCAAATGTTCGGTGTACGTAGAGTCGTATCAGTGGCAGATAGGACTTGAGAGAATATTGATCTTACCTTTAGCTCCTTCTGGGTTTGACACTCCATACTTATCACTTTCACCTTTGGAAAATTGCTACGATGATTCCTTGCACTTGGGGATTATGAAGCTCTTTTCTGGCGCCGTTGCCGGGGAGCAATAGCGTGGGGTTGATATTCTCGTGTGTGCTTGTTTGCTTTCTTCACTAAGTAGATTTTTCTTTCCCTTTTGTTTTTGGTTTCTTGCTTTCTTTAGTTGTGGGTGAAACAAACAAAAAAATAAAAAATGCCAAATACAAAAAAATTACTTGCCTCTTATGCTTGAAAAACTTTTTCAAAAAGAGAAGTGATTGGAAGGTTATGCATTGGAGAAGTGAGGGTCGACCTTGAACACTTGTGTTAATGCTCATGGAAACAATGTAGAATTTTTCATGGAAGTTTCTCAAAAATAAGTATCCCCTTGTATATATTCATTGTATTATAAAATAATGTGTCAAGGCTTGGCTTTAGAATGTTTAAATTGCTTGTTTGGTGTGTGCAACAGAAAAAATAGAAACTTTTTCTGTAGTTATTGAATTTACGTTTTTTACTGGAGCGTGATAAAATCTTGAAATTTTTACACTATAATTCTATGCAAATTGTTTAGATTTTATTAATTTTGTAGAATTTTTGAAGTTACAGAAGTATAAAAAATTTCCAGATTGCTATTTGCTACAGACTGTCATGTTCTTGACAGATTATGTTTTCTATGTGTTGTTCACTTATTGTGATGAATCAATGGGTAGTATCGGGGGGTATGAACCATGGTGAAGCCGGAATACAGTAAATATAATGTTAATATGAAATTGGAATGAGTTTACAATAGTACCTAAAGGTAGTGATTTGCTTTATTATACTAACGGATCTCACAAAGTTTTTTGTTAAGTTTTGTGTGGATGAAGTGTTAGAAGAACAAGGAGTTACCGATATGAGAAGAATAAGGAGAGGCAAGATTTCAAGCTTGGGGATGCCCAAGGCACCCCAAGTAAATATTTCAAGGATACTCAAGCATGTAAGCTTGGGGATGCCCCGGTTGGCATCCCATCTTTCTTCTTCAACAATTATCGGTATACCTTGGTTTTTGTTTTGTTCACATGATATGCGTCTTTTGTGTTTATTTTTATTTTCTTTTCCTATATGCTCCATGCTAGTGTGAGATAGCCCTTCATTGATTTGTACAATGCTCTTTGTGCTTCACTTAAATCTTTTGAGTATGTCTTTATAGAATGCTCTTTGTGCTTCACTTAAATCATTTGAGTACGGCTTTATAGAGTCTGTGTGCTTCACTTATATATTTTGAGCTTGGATGTTGGTAAATCTATATTCATTGTAGAATGCTCCATGAACTCTTATATCTTTTGGAGTATGAATAAGACTATCATTGGAATTGGGCTTGGAAGAGTATCATTATAATATCATGCCTAGCTAAAAAGGCATTAAAGAAAAGCGCTTGTTGGGAGACAACCTAATATTTATCCTTATTGTTTTTGTGTGTTCACATGATTAAGCTACTATAGTAATCATGTTTTATAGCTTTTGTTTCAATAAAGTGCCAAGTAAGACCTTTGGGATGGCTTACGGTGATAGTTGGTTTGATCTTGCTGAAAAACAGAAACTTTTGCGCTCATTGCCAGAATTTTAAAAAATCACAGAAGCGTGCTTTTGATCTGAATTTTTTACACAAGATTTATATACAAATTTCCTAGGTTGTTCTAATTTTTCAGATTTTTTGGAGTAGAAGAAGTATGGTTGTTGTTTAGATCATTACACACTGTTCTGTTTCTGGCAGATTATGTTTTCAATGCATAGTTTGCTTGTTTTCTAGTTTCTATGGCTTATATTGCTCAATATGAATTGTAAAATTGATTTGGTACAGTAAGCATTGTGTGAGAACAATTATGAATCTTATCTTGACAGTACCAAAGTGAATGATTTACTCTTTATCATACTAACCCATCTCACGAAGTTCCGTTAAGTGTTGTGTGATTGAAGTTTTCAAGTTTTGGGTGAGATATCGATATGAGGAGAATAAGGAGTGGAAAGACCCTAAGCTTGGGGATGCCCAAGGCAGCCCAAGGTAATAATCAAGGAAGACTCAAGCGCCTAAGCTTGGGGATGCCCCGGGAGGCATCCCCTCTATCGTCTTCAAAACCATCGGCATACCTTACTCGGAGCTATATTTTTATTCATCACATGATATGTGTTTTGCTTGGAGCGTATTTTCATTTTACTTGCTGTTTGAATAAAATCATTGGATCTAAAATCTTGAATGAGAGACAGTCCTCCCATGGTAAGTTAACTATTTGACTACTCAGTATTCTTCACTTATATCTGTTTGGAGTAGTTTGTCATTTACTCACGTGCTTCACTTATATCCTATGAGTAAATGGTTGAATGAATTGAATATTAGAGATCTGAAATTATATATGCTTCATATGCTTATCCCATGGGGATTAATGACTTCACTTATAAGAAGTATAGGTGGTAAAATTTATTGAAAGTTAGCAAACTCAACATTGGTCACTTGAACAATTCATGAAAGAATATTGAAGGAAGAGAGATTTCACATATAAATATACTATCTTGGACATCATCTATGATTGTGATCCCCATTAATTATTTTCAAACTTGAGCAAATTAGTTGAAGTTGGACAAGGAAGACAATGTAATGAGTTATGTTTGGGTATATTTGCATAGAAGTTATGTCGGGGATATACCCTGCGGTATGACCCGGACGGAATTATGACCCGGCCAGACTTGGCGACTCACGAGAGACTGATAACCCACAAGTATAGGGGGTCAATTGTAGCCTCTTTCGATAAGTAAGAGTGTCGAACCCAACAAGGAGCTAAAGGTAGAACAAATATTCCCTCAAAGTTCTATCGACCACCGATACAACTCTACGCACGCTTGACGTTCGCTTTACCTAGAACAAGTATGAAACTAGAAGTACTTTGTAGGTGTTTTTGGATAGGTTTGCGAGAATATAAAGAGCACGTAAATAAAAGCTAGGCCTGTTTAGATAATGACACAACTAAATTAGTTTTAGAAGGGAGCTTTTTGTCACGAGAAAGTTATTTGTCCCTAGGCAATCGATAACTAGACCGGTAATCATTATTGCAATTTTATTTGAGGGAGAGGCATAAGCTAACATACTTTCTCTACTTGGATCATATGCACTTATGATTGGAACTCTAGCAAGCATCCGCAACTACTAAAGATCATTAAGGTAAAACCCAACCATAGCATTAAAGCATTAAGTCCTCTTTATCCCATACGCAACAACTCCCTTACTCGGGTTTGTGTTTCAGTCACTCACGCAACCCACTATAAGCAAATCATGAACGTATTGCAACACCCTATAGCGGGGATCCCTCACGCTTGCGCGACACGGAGAGCACCATAGGACAGCACCAATAATAAAACATGCAACTCAAACCAATCTTGATCATCAAATAACCCATAGGACAAAACGGATCTACTCAAACATCATAGGATAGCCATACATCATTGGGAAATAATATATAGCATTGAGCGCCATGTTTAAGTAGAAATTACAGTGGGTAAGAGAGAGGTTACACCGCTGCATAGAGGGGGGAAGAGTTGGTGATGATGGCGGTGAAGTTGTTGGTGAAGATTGCGGTGATGATGATGGCCACGGCAGCGTTCCGGCGCCACCGGAAGAGAAGGGGAGAGGGGAGCCCCTTCGTCTTCTTCTTCCTTTGACCTCCTCCCTAGATGGGAGAAGGGTTTCCCCTCTGGTCCTTGGCCTCCATGGCGTGGGAGGGGCGAGAGCCCCTCCAAGATTGGATCTGTCTCTCTCTGTTTCTGCGTTCTCGTCTGATGCCCTTTCACCATTTCTTTTATATCTGGAGATCCGTAACTCCGATTGGATTGAAACCATCGCCCAGATCTTTTTCCAAAAATTAGCTTTCTTGCGGCCAAAGTAGAGCAGCAACTGCCTTACGGGTGGCCCACGAGGGTCAGGGGCGCGCCTGCCTGGAGTGGGCGTGGGCCCCACCCTCGTGGCCACCTCGGGCACCGTCTCGCGTTGATTTTACTTCCCAAAAATCACAAATATTCCAAAATAATTCTCCGTCCGTTTTTATCCCGTTTGGACTCCATTTGATATGGGGTTTCTGCGAAACATAAAACATGCAACAAACAGGAACTGGCACTGGATCAATATGTTAGTCCCAAAAATAGTATAAAAAGTTGCCAAAAGTATATGAAAGTTGTAGAATATTGGCATGGAACAATCAAAAATTATAGATACGACGGAGACGTATCAGCATCCCCAAGCTTAATTCATGCTCGTCCTCGAGTAGGTAAATGATAAAAAAGATAATTTTTGATGTGGAATGCTACCTAGCATAATCTTGATCATATGTCTAATCATGGCATGAATATTAAGATACGAGTGATTCAAAGGAATAGTCTATCATTTGACATAAAAATAATAATACTTCAAGCCTACTAATAAAGCAATCAGGTCTTTTCAAAATAACAAGGCCAAAGAAAGTTATCCCTACAAAATCATATAGTCTGACTATGCTCCATCTTCACCACACAAAATATTCAAATCATGCACAACCCCGATGACAGGTCAAGCAATTGTTTCATACTTTTGACGTTCTCAAACCTTTTCAACTTTCACGCAATACATGAGCGTGAGCCATGGACATAGCACTATAGGTGGAATAGAATGGTGGTTGTGGAGAAGACAAAAAGGAGAAGATAGTCTCACATCAACTAGGCATATCAACGGGCTATGGAGATGCCCATCAATAGATATCAATGTGAGTGAGTAGGGATTGCCATGCAACGGATGCACTAAGAGCTATAAGTGTATGAAAGCTCAAACTGGAAACTAAGTGGGTGTGCAT
Organism: Triticum aestivum; assembly: GCF_018294505.1. Lineage (NCBI taxonomy): Eukaryota > Viridiplantae > Streptophyta > Magnoliopsida > Poales > Poaceae > Triticum > Triticum aestivum. The sequence continues at coordinate 324,229,200 of NC_057799.1, forward strand.
CCAACTTGCTTGCTCATGAAGACCTCGGGCGTTTGAGGAAGCCCATCATCGGAATATACAAGCCAAGTTCTATAATGAAAATTCCCACTAGTATATGAAAGTGAAAGCATAGGATACTCTCTCTATGAAGAACATGGTGCTACTCTGAAGCACAAGTGTGGTAGAAGGATAGTAACATTGCCCCTTCTCTCTTTTTCTCTCTTTTTTTTATTTTCCTTTTTTATTTTTTATTTTTTTTATTTTTTTGGTGGGCTTCTTTGGCCTCTCTTTTTTTATTTGGGCTTCTTTGGCCTCTTTTATTTTTCATAAAGTCCGGAGTCTCATCCCGACTTGTGGGGGAATCATAGTCTCCATCATCCTTTCCTCACTAGGGCAATGCTCTAATAATGATGATCATCACACTTTTATTTACTTACAACTCAATATTACAACTCGATACTAGAACAAAGATATGACTCTATATGAATGCCTCCGGCGGTGTACCGGGATGTGCAATGATCTAGCGTAGCAATGACATCAAAAAATGAACAAGCCATGAAAACATCATGCTAGCTATCTTACGATCATGCAAAGCAATATGACAATAAATGCTCATGTCATGTATATGATGATGATGGAAGTTGCATGGCAATATATCTCAGAATGGCTATGGAAATGCCATGATAGGTAGGTATGGTGGCTGTTTTGAGGAAGATATAAGGAGGTTTATGTGTGATAGAGCGTATCGTATCACGGGGTTTGGATGCACCGGCGAAGTTTGCACCAACTCTCGAGGTGAGAAAGGGCAATGCACGGTACCGAAGAGGCTAGCAATGATGGAAGGGTGAGAGTGCGTATAATCCATGGACTCAACATTAGTCATAAAGAACTCACATACTTATTGCAAAAATCTTTTAGTCATTGAAACAAAGTACTATGCGCATGCCCCTAGGGGGATAGATTGGTAGGAAAAGACCATCACTCGTCCCCGACCGCCACTCATAAGGAAGACAATCAATAAATAAATCATGCTCCGACTTCATCACATAACGGTTCACCATACGTGCATGCTACGGGAATCACAAACTTCAACACAAGTATTTCTACAATCCACAACTACCCACTAGCATGACTCTAATATCACCATCTTTATATCGCAAAACTATTGCAAGGAATCAAACACATCATATTCAGTGATCTACAAGTTTTATGTAGGATTTTATGACTAACCATGTGAATGACCAGTTCCTGTCATCTCTCTAAATGGATATAAGAGAAGCAAGAGAGTTTAATTCTTTCTACAAAAGATATGCCCACGCTCTAACAAATATAAGTGAAGCAAAAGAGCATTCTACAAATGGCGGTTGTCTAAGTGAAGAGAAACAGGCAATCCAAACTTCAAATGATTTAAGTGAAGCACATGAAGCATTCTATAAAGCCATACTCAAAGAATATAAGTGAAGTGCAAAGAGCATTCTATAAATCAACCAAGGACTATCTCATACCAGCATGGTGCATAAAAGAAAAAGTGAAAACTAAAGCAAAAGACGCTTAGTGATTGCACATATCGCATGAACGAAATGAATCCGAAAACATACTGATACTTGTTGAAGAAAGAGGGGATGCCTTCCAGGGCATCCCCAAGCTTAGACGCTTGAGTATCCTTGAATATTTACTTGGGGTGCCTCGGGCATCCCCAAGCTTGAGATCTTGCCTCTCTTCCTTCTTCTCACATCGAGACATTCTCGATCATCGAACACTTCATCCACACAAAACTTCAACAGAAAACTCGGTAAGATCCGTTAGTATAATAAAGCAAATCACTACTCTAAGTACTGTTGCAAACTAATTCATATTTTGTTTTTGAATTTTGTCTACTTTAGTATAACTTTTTCATGGCTTAATCCACTAATATAAATCAATAGTTTCATCAAAACAAGCAAACTATGCATCAAAAACAGAATCTTTCTAAAACAGAACAGTCTGTAATAATCTGAACATTCACCATATTTCTGATACTTGAAAAATTCTGCCAAAATTAGTAAAAATAAACAATTTGCATAGAAAGACAGTGCAAAAAGAATGAGAACCATTTGACGTTCCAGTTAAAATTGTCAAATCGCGCACTACAGCCAAAGTTTCTGTCCTGCACCGTACAAACCAACAAGCATTGTAAACATCCTAAAGGCAAACCTTGGCACATTATTTTTATAATACAATGGAATTGTACAAGGGGATAATTATTTTTGTTGAAAAGTTTCTGTAATCAAGATTCACAAAGTTTCCGTGAGCATGAACAAAGTTCAAGGCTAGCTCCCACTTCAACAATGCTCGTCTTTCTCACTTTCGCTTTTCTTTTTGAAAAAGTTTTGGGTTCCCCTCTTTATTTTTGTTGTTTTTAAACTATATGAAAGCACTCAACAGAAATAAATGACTCTCTAAAACTTCTGGGTTGTCTCCCTGGCAGCGCTTTCTTTAAAGCCATTAAGCTAGGGATATAGTGCTCAAGTAGTGAATCCACCCGGATCCCAAGGTATATCAAAGCCAATTTTAATTAACAATGATTCAGCATTTAGTAGTGAGCACAAAGCAACATATCATGCAACAACGAAGTCTAACTCTCTTCCTATGCATTGGCATGTCATAAAATAACAATTCATGCACACATAGTAAAGGTCAATGCATAGTATAAACAGTTTCTTGCAATTTTATCGTGTTGGAAACATAGAGAGGTGGAGATATAGTTCCTCTCTCATAATAATTGCAAGTAGGAGCAGCAAGCACATGCATATTATATTCATCAAAATCATCATGTGTAGTAGTAAAAGGCAACCCATCAATGTAATCCTTAATAAGCAGAAACTTCTCCGATATAGTGTAGTTTGGAGAATTCAAAAAGATAATAGGACTATCATGTGTGGGTGCAATAGCAACAATTTCATGTTTAACATAAGGAACTATAGCAAGTTCATCTCCATAAGCATAATTCATATTGGCATCTTGGCCACAAGCATAGCAAGCATCATCAAAAAGGGATATTTCAAAAGAATCAATGGGATCATAGCAATTATCATAGCATTCATCCTTCGGTAAGCATGAAGGGAAATTAAACAATGTATGAGTTGAAGAGTTACTCTCATTAGAAGGTGGGCACGGGTGATCAATCCGCTCTTCCTCCTTTTGTTCTTCGCTCTCCTCCTCATCTTTTTCATCCAATGAGCTCATAGTTTCATCAAATTCTTCTTCCATAGATTCCTGCAAAATATTAGTCTCTTCTTGGATAGCGGAGACTTTCTCAATAAGTGCATTAATATCGGAATTGTATTCATAATTCTCATAGCAATATTTTAGGATAGCTAAATTTTCAGGTCTATAAACAGCATCATCAAAATCTTCAAACTCTTTAAACATAGATTCAATTTCATAAGCACCCATAAAAGCAACAAATTCTTCTATTTGTTCCACATCATAGTAATCATATATACCATTAGCATAAGAAGCTAAGGTTTTATTATCATTAAATTTGCATGAAAAGGGAAGGTGTGGAGCCTTCATCCTAGAGCAACAAGTATAATCATAACTCAAGCATACTTGCCGAGCATACCACTTCAACATATGAATTTGATCCCATAATAGTTTCCCTTTTTGAGTCAAGCGATAATCCCTAAAGTATTCACATTGATCCAACGTTACTCCCATTACATAATTGAATGGGGTTTTCTAGGGATTATCAAAGTAGTACATAATATCTTTCACATAATGAGCATCGAGGGTTTTAGGAGGTTCCCCATCTCCATGAGCAACAAGTACACCTAATTTTTTTGGTATTTCGTGTTCCATATCCATAACTAAAGATAAAGAACAACTAAGAACAGCAAATAAAAATTACTTAGTGATAAAGCAAACAAGCACACACGACAATATTCAACCCACGCTACTGCTCCCTGGCAACGGCGCCAGAAAAAGGTCTTGATAACCCACAAGTATAGGGGATCAATTGTAGCCTCTTTTGATAAGTAAGAGTGTCGAACCCAAGGAGGAGCTAAAGGTAGAAAAAATATTCCCTCAAGTTCTATTGACCACCGATACAACTCTACGCACGCTTGACGTTCGCTTTACCTAGAACAAGTATGAAACCAGAAGTACTTTGTAGGTGTTTTTGGATAGGTTTGCAAGAATATAAAGAGCACGTAAATAAAAGCTAGGGCTGTTTAGATAAAGACACAACTAAATTAGTTTTAGAAGGGAGCTTTTTGTCACGAGATAGTTATTTGTCCCTAGGCAATCGATAACTAGACCGGTAATCATTATTGCAATTTTATTTGGGGGAGAGGCATAAGCTAACATACTTTCTCTACTTGGATCATATGCACTTATGATTGGAACTCTAGCAAGCATCTGCAACTACTAAAGATCATTAAGGTAAAACCCAACCATAGCATTAAAGCATCAAGTCCTCTTTATCCCATACGCAACAACTCCCTTACTCGGGTTTGTGTTTCAGTCACTCACGCAACCCACTATAAGCGAATCATGAACATATTGCAACACCCTACAGCGGGGATCCCTCACGCTTGCGCGACACGGAGAGCACCATAGGACAGCACCAATAATAAAACATGCAACTCAAACCAATCTTGATCATCAAATAACCCATAGGACAAAACAGATCTACTCAAACATCATAGGATAGCCATACATCATTGGGAAATAATATATAGCGTTGAGCACCATGTTTAAGTAGAGATTACAACGGGTAAGAGAGAGGTTCGCCGCTGCATAGAGGGGGGAAGAGTTGGTGATGATGGCGGTGAAGTTGTTGGTGAAGATTGTGGTGATGATGATGGCCACGGCAGCGTTTCGGCGCCACCGGAAGAGAAGGGGAGAGGGGATCCCTTCATCTTCTTCTTCCTTGACCACCTCCCTAGATGGGAGAAGGGTTTCCCCTCTGGTCCTTGGCCTCCATGGCGTGGGAGGGGCGAGAGTCGATCCGAGATTGGATATGTCTCTCTGCCTCTCTCTGTTTCTGCGTTCTCGTCTGCTACCCTTTCACCGTTTCTTTTATATCTAGAGATCCGTAACTCCGATTGGATTGAAACCTTCGCCCAGATCTTTTTCAAAAAATTAGCTTTCTTGCGGCCAAAGTAGAGCAGCAACTGCCTTACGGGTGGCCCACGAGGGTCAGGGGTGCGCCTTCCTGGAGTGGGCATGGGCCCCACCCTCGTGGCCACCTCGGGCATCGTCTCGCGTTGATTTTACTTCCCAAAAATCACAAATATTCCAAAATAATTCTCCGTCCGTTTCTATCCCATTTGGACTCCGTTTGATATGGGGTTTCTGCGAAACATAAAACATGCAACAAACAGGAACTGGCACTGGGCACTGGATCAATATGTTAGTCCCAAAAATACTATAAAAAGTTGCCAAAAGTATATGAAAGTTGTAGAATATTGGCATGGAACAATCAAAAATTATAGATACGACGGAGACGTATCAGAGACCCGGTTGGAGCTTGGCGATCCGCCCGAACATGGCGGTTTATAGGTAACCCGCCTGGACATTGTTACTCACTTGAGACCCGGCGGGCTGATCAGACGGACGACAAGGCCCAAGGCCTAACAGGCTGGCTTATACTCTAGTGGGCCGGCTTAAGAGGAAAGGCATAAGGAATATTCTCCTATAAAGGAAGCAAGACTAGGACTCCACTTGTAATAGAGTAATCCTAATCCTACTAGGACTAGTCATGTAACCCGCCCCTTCAACTTATATAAGGAGGGGCAGGCCACTCGAAGAGGGACAGGCAAGAAAATAATCTGTAGGGCTAGACACAACTAAGAGGAGAGCCGGTTTATGCGGCGACTCCCTCATGAGCATAATGAGACCTAGCCACAAACAGCATGTAGGGCTATTCCGGATGATGTTTCCCGGGGCCCGAAGCTGTCTAAATCCTTGTCTTGTGTGATGATCCGCCTCGCGTCTCTCGTCCCGATCAACCCCTCTCAAGCTATCACATAGATGCGCTGGCCTCACTACTAAGTCCTCACACTAGGACATCTGCCGTGACAATTCCACGACAGTTGGCGCCCACCGTGGGGCTTGCGCACGGTGATGTTGAGTTCTTGTAGGGATCTCTCATAGGGATTGAGAAGCTCGTGATGTGTTGGATGGAAAAGAGCTGGCGCAGAAAGATATACATCGTCTCCGTGTCAAGCAGTCGGAGCGACATACAAGATTGAGGTTAAAAGAAATTAGGGGTTTGCGTTCTGTACGCCACCGACGATCTGTTCAAACCGCCGCTAGTCTAAGCGAGCGGTCAAATCAAGAGTTGCCTGCACCGTCATCTTTGACTATGGCATGTTTTCACTGACAGGTTAAATCTTGATCTGTAAATCACGTGGTTGGGATCTCCGTTTTGTTCGGCGTTGTTTCGCCGAGTCGGATGGGTGCACATCACCAGCGATGTACAAAGCCCAATCCCCAACCGAGTCATAATCAGATTATGGATTGGGTATCGTTTGGGAAGATTAGGCCTCCTTTGGTTTGGAGGAATCTCATAGGAATTCTAGGGGATAGGATTCTTATAGGATTTTTTCCTTTAGAGCCCTTTGGTTCATAGGAATGGATTCCTATTCCTACATAGGATTGGTTCCTATCCTCCACATTTCATAGGAAAATAAAAATAAGCCTAGACTCAATGGAAAAATTCCTTTGGTATCAACCAAATGACATCTCGTTTCCTATTCCTACTCATAGGATTTGAGATACATGGCATCTCATTTCCTACAAAATTCCTATTCCTACGATAATCCTATCCTATGAACCAAAAGAGGCCTTAATAAGGAAATTGATGGATAGCTATTTGGGAAGGAATGATTCAGTTGACCGAGTCTGAAGCAACAGCACGCCAGGTCTGCCTTGCTGCCAGAGCTGCCCCTCCTTTATTGATGTGAGCCACCACCGCTCCTCCGCTACTGACCACGCCGAGTCGCTGCTCCTGCCTAAGTCGCCACCGGCGTGGGCTGCCGTGAGTCGCCGCGTTGCTGGCCTGCTGCCTATGTCGCTTTGATCCGCCCGACTGTGAGCCGCCGCCATCCGCGAGTTGCTATTCGCCTCAGTCCCGCGCTGGGGCCCTGCTGTGACCCACCTCGCCTGCTGCGAGCCGTCTCCGCCGCCTCGAGCCGCCGTTGCGGGCTCACTGGTGCGCTACCGCTCCTCACGGCCGTGGCTCTGCCTTCGCTGTAGCCACCTCAGCGCGATCTCAAGCCGGATCGGATCCCCGCGGCCTTCCTTGCGTGACGATGAGCCGGCCTCTGAGCCGCCCGGCCGCGTCCGCCCTTGTTGCTAACCCGCCCGTCGTTGCAGCGGGAGAGTCGCCGCCGCGTTCTGACCTGGCCTGCCGCCTCACTGGCATCGTCCGTGAGCCGCCCCGCTTTCGCCGAAGTCGTTGTCCACACGGCCTGAGTCGCCTCTTGTTTCCGCCGGGCCTCTGCTCTGCTCTACTCCAAGTTTCTGCCACAACCCGCCACGACCTCAAGTCGCCTGCCTCCGCTGGCGTGCCTCCGCTGCTGAGCCGCTATGCGCGAATCGCCATTTTCGCCTATGAGCCGCCGGCCAACCCAGATCCGCCGGATGCTCCCTACCTCGGTTGTGGCTGAGCCGCCGCTGCATCTCCGTTTCTGGTGCGACATGAAAACAGAGACAATCCATGGATTCGGTTTTCGATCATCCGCTGGATCGCTTCGTCGTTTCCTTCGCCGTGGCCCACCTCGCGCCGGCTGTACCACGGCCGAGTCAGCACGGCCTCGCCCTGAGCCGCCTTGGCTTCGTCACAGCCATGAGTCGCCAGCTGGCCTTAACCCACCGCCCGGCCAAGTGGCCTCACTTCCGCCTCTACAGTGGTCTTACCGAGCTGCCGTCATTCTCGCACTCTGTCTCTTTTGTGGATGGCGTCAAGCTACCGCCTTCATCTCACGCTCCCCTATGGTCTCCATCGGGGCCGGATATTCAGTTCCGCGGTTGAACCGCCTTCTGCTACAACGCCATTTTGAGTCGTTCGGTCTCGACCCGCCGCTGCTGCACCTCTGCCAGTTTGCACCACTGTGTGTTCCGTTTGCGCAATTCGCCCGTGCTGCATTACCGAGTTAAACCGCCAAATCTGCTGCTCGCCTCGTACCTCATGCTGAGTCGCTGGCTGCTGCTGACTGCAAAGGGACATGCTGGGAAGACCAAAGGAGAAGAGCAACTGAGCAAGTACTCTGTTCATAAGAAGAAGAAAAAGATGGATGGTGTATATGCGGCCAGCTCCTGAACAGCACCGTATATTTGCTGATACTACAGGCAAAGGCTCCCAGGTCGTAAACTTCCGAGATTTGTCTAAAACTACTACTGCTAAGTACTAGATTCTATCTACATAAGATGTCAAACATGATGCTACCCACGAGAGGGCCATTGAAGCGGAGTAAAAGTGCAGATGCTTCAGCTTATGTCTGCCACTATCATCATCAACGCCAGATGCCAGCGATTTGAAGTTCGTCTGGATTTCTATCAGACAGTGTTTTGTCTATTACCCAACTAAATTTCCCTCGAACAGTTTTTGCGTCCATTGCCCGGCCTTAACAGATCTGGCCGACGGGCGCACGAACAGCCATCTCAGGATTTATGTGTTAAAAGAATATATAGAAGAAGAAGGGTAGCAGGCCGGTACAACAGCAAAGTCGGCCGCTCCAGGTCCCGAGACCGAGGCCTCCATGTTGCCAGGAAACAATGCGTGCATGCGCAGCCGAGGTGCCACTTCAATCACAAGGGCGCTGCACATACCGTTTCACTTATCTGTGGGATTTAAGCAGAGGCAAAGTCAACATGACCTGGAGGATCAATCCTGAGCCGCCCGGTGCTGAGCTTTAAGCCGCCATCTCCATCGCAGCTATAAGAGAGTGGCTAAATTATAGTTGCAGTTACTGGAGGTGATCTATGGACGCTATATACGACACATTTTTCGTCCAGACAAATCAGGTGAAAGGGCTCCAATCAATTTTTATTGATACATTTTTATTTTTCGAGAACAATTACTCTCGTTTGTGCAATTTCTTATGCAGAATTCATCATTACAAAGGAGGCCATCACGCTATGGCCCTTACCTGCGTCGGATGGGTCAATGGACAGGGTCAATTATAACCCACCAAGATTCAACTATATGCCGGTTCATATGACAGTCAAGTATGGAGAGTCTCAAGCCAACTCCTCGACTAGTCTTAAGACTCGGGGGCTACAATAATATGACTCAGCAAGTCTTGCCAGTTTTAAGAACCCCGAGACATTGAAAGGGAAGATAACCCGGTCCTAGAGGTTGCTACCATATTGATGAAATTTAAAAGGCCATCAGAAATATTCCGGCTCACAATGATGCTTCCGGTTTAAAATCCGGTTCAAGGGAAATCTATCTCCCACAAAGCTCTGAAGCTCTTAATATCCGGTTCAAAATCCGGCTCAAGGGAAATCTGTCTCCCAAAAAGCTCTGAAGCTTTCAAACTCCGGCTCAAGGGAAATTTGTCTCCCACAAAGCTCTGAAAGCTTTCAATATCCAGCTCACCGCCTGGTTCAAGAAGAATTCATTACTCACAAAGTTCGAGTTCTCAGAAAAATTAAAGGGACCAAAGAGAGTCTGTTGCAAAGCACAACTCAAACATAGGTACCCTGCTTCAATGACCATTGGGGGCTGGATCGTATTCGAATCATAGCTTAACCCCTTTTGGGTCTGACTTTGATCGTATTTGAATCAGAGTCGTTAAAAAAAGTATCAAGGTCATTTGGGGGCTTCATGTTCAAACATAGGTCGTATTCGAACCAAAGAGAACATAGTTGTCGGTACCCTCTTGATCGGCACAATGCCAAACTAACTAGGGGGCTTCTTGATCGTATTCGAATCATAGCTTAACCCCTTTTGGGTCCGACTTTGATCGTATTCAAATCAGAGTCGTTAAAAAAATCTCAAGGTCATTTGGGGGCTTCCTGTTCAAACATAGGTCGTATTCGAACCAAAGAGAACATAGTTGTTGGTACCCTCTTGATCGGCGCAATGCCAAAGCCATTGAGGGCTACATGATCGTATTCGAATCCTAGCTTAACCCCTTTGGTCCGGTTTACTGATCGTATTCGAATCAGAAGCCCCGCTTTTTCTCTCTGTTTGACTTAAGTTTTTTGAAAACGGTCTTTTGGGTTTGTCTTGAGACTTTTTGCTCGTATCTGAAGCATACATATGTGGTTTCTATTAACCCGGCCTGGCTTTCGATGACAAGTCGCCAGCATATGACAATATTAATACTTGGAAGGTTTGGCTTCTAAGTTTTGGGTTATCACCCTTACTGCACAGGTATCATAAGCCGGCAGTACGATTCAATATCACAGGTATGATATTGTTTATACATGATTATGTTTAAACCGGCCCTGCTATGGACGTTAAGCCGCCGGTATATTTTCAATCGCGCCATTGGAATCATGCGCGTATCAATCATTGGATTATTGCCCTTATTGGATACGGCGATATAAGCCGGCGGTATGAGCCAATTCCACAAGTATGTTTTCCTGATTATATAAATATGCGAGGTTTGATAACCCGCCCTGGCTTTTGACGTTAAATCTCCAGTATGTTTAGGCTTGAATGGCCTTAATTCCAGTCTTCTCCATACTTGCATAAGGACTATATTATGTTTGGGTTGTTACCCGCCCTGGCTTTTGATGTTAAGTCGCCAGGGCGTATGTTGTTTAAACTCTGTGCAGGATTTGCAGAACTATGACTTATATAAATGCTTAAGTCCAAGCTCATCATTAAAATTGATGCTTCAAAATGATTATCCGTTCTGGATTTTCTCAAAGGCTATAAGCCGTTGGGTTATAAAAATTCTGGCTTACAATGGAGGTGTATTAAATCGCCATCAGTCAAGAGCCGTCGGGTATTCAAACTCCGGATTTACTTGTCAACAGATAAGTCCCGGGTCGCTGCAGGCTTACGACCCGGCACTTGGGGGCTACATTATTCAAGTTGAGATTACATCAAATATACAAGTCCCATGTCACTGCCAGCATGCGCCATGGCACTTGGGGGCTAATGCAAAGTCATATTTTACTTGCTTATTGAAGACCCGACTCATCACATTATAATGATCCGGCCCTTGGGGGCTACCAATTGCTCATGTCAAAAATTCAAGGTACACAAGTCTTAATCCATTATATTGAAAGGTCCACTATTCAGTTGGTAGAGTACAAAGATCTTAACCCTATGGACGTGGGTTCGAGCCCCATGGTGAGGGTTACATCATATGATATTATTTTCAATGAAGTATATATAAAGTCCCGGCTCAGTATTATCTTACTATGTCGGCCCTTGGGGGCTACACGTTGCTGCTCGAATTTACATGATCATACACGTTGCATGATGACCCGACCCTTGGGGGCTACACTGGTTGAAGTTTTTATAAGCATAAGGCAATTACAAGTCCCAGGTTGCTGCAAGCATGACAACCCGACATTTGGGGGCTACATATGTGGAATATTCAGTTTTGACTAGTTACTGAGATGAACAAACTGGATTTCTTTAAGATTGCAACATTTATATTGAAGCAAGTCTTAAGTTGTTACTACGCTCCCTTCTTAAGGCTTGGGGGGCTACAGGTGATATGAATATAATGGAGGAACATCTTCAAATTCTAGGTTTTGAGTAAAACAGGGAGATCAATTGTGTGACCCGGCGTTGACAACAATCAAGAACCGGCGTTGGCAACAATCATGAACCGACGTTGGCAACAATCATGACTCGGAATTATCAGTTTTTATAACCCGACGATTTTGGAAATCATAACTTGGCAAGTACTACATTTTCAAGCCGGCTGGATATCAGTTGAATATTTCAAAGACCAATATTTTTGCCAAGTCAGGGCATTGAAGGCCGGCTCAATGTATTCTTTATTTACAATATTTCTTCTACAAGCAAATTGATTATGAAGCTGGCCTAATGACCCGGATTTTCTAGAAGGAGGAAATGACAAGGACTTAAGGATGATCAGGTGCCGGCTTACAAGAATATTTAACCCGGAGCACAACCTGTCAAATTTGTTCTTGTGTTTATGTTGCAGATCAGTTTAACATGGATAAATCCAAATTAAACTGGGGGCTAATGTCGGGGATATACCCCGCGGTATGACCCGGCCGGAATTATGACCTAGCCAGACTTGGCGACTCACCAGAGACCCGGCTGGAGCTTGGCGACTCACTGGCGATCCGCCCGAACATGGCGGTTTACAGGTAACCCGCCTGGACATTGTTACTCACTGCAGACCCGGCGGGCTAATCAGACGGACGACAAGGCCCAAGGCCCAGCAGGCCGGCTTATACTCTGGTGGGCCGGCTTAAGAGGAAAGGCATAAGGAATATTCTCCTATAAAGGAAGCAAGACTAGGACTCCACTTGTAATAGAGTAATCCTAATCCTACTAGGACTAGTCATGTAACCCGCCCCTTCAACTTATATAAGGAGGGGCAGGGCACCCGAAGAGGGACAGGCAAGAAAATAATCTGTAGGGCTAGACACAACTAAGAGGAGAGCCGGTTTATGCGGCGACTCCCTCATGAGCATAATGAGACCTAGCCATAAACGTGTAGGGCTATTCTGGATGATCTTTCCCGGGGCCCGAAGCTGTCTAAATCCTTGTCTTGTGTGATGATCTGCCTCCCGTCTCTCGTCCCGATCAACCCCTCTCAAGCTATCACATAGATGCGCTGGCCTCACGACTAAGTCCTCACACTAGGACATCTGCCGTGACAATTCCACGACCAGTTATATTGTTATGGATCCTGTAACATGTGGTGCTTGCTTAGGATCCTTTGCTAGCCAAAATTTTGTACTAAGTAGAGATACTACTTGTGCATCCAAAACCCTTAAACCCAGTTTCATGTCATGAGTGTCCACCATATCTACCTATGGATTGAATAATATCCTTGAAGTAAGTTGTCATCGGTGCAAAAAGCAATAAAAATTGCTCCTAAATATGTATGATCTTTTATTGTAAGGGAAAATAAGCGTTGTACGAACTGTGGTGGTAAAGAAATAAAAGCGACGGATTGCATAATAAAGGTTGCTATCACAAAGGGCAATACAATGTGATGTTCCTTTGCATTAAGGGTTTGCACATCCAACATTTAAAAGCGCTTGACAACCTCTGCTTCCCTCTGCGAAGGGCCTATCTTTTACTTTCATTTATTTACTTTTATGCAAGAGTTAATAGTATCCCTTCCTATTTCAACCTCAATTATTCTTTAGTTGGCAAGCATCATGTGGTGGGGAAAGATCCAAGCATATATGGCCATTCTAATATATTTGATCATGAATTATCATTGTTGGCAATTATCTATATGATAAATAAGTTGGGAGGCGAAACATTAAGCCCCTATCTTTCTCTGTGTTTGACGGATGCTATTTGTTCTAAAAATATGATTTGAGTGTTAGCAATCATGGAAGACTATATGATAGTTGAATATGTGGAATTTGCTAAATCAAAGCTCTTACATAGACCCTTCCTAAAAATAAGATGAATTGCAATTGTTTGATGACTAAGAAGATGGTTTGTTAGTTTTCAAGAAACTTTATGGTATATACTTTAACTTGTGAATAGCTTGCTACTTGATCATGAGAAGTTTTATGATATGAGCTGTTTATGATATATAATGATGCTAGAAAAAGTGTTTGTAACTATCATTGATCAAACTTATACACTATGCTAGCATTCACACTTCATAAAATATTTCTTTTATCATTTACCTACTCGAAAACGAGTAGGAATTAAGCTTGGGGATGCTGATACGTCTCCGACGTATCTATAATTTATGAAGTATTCATGCCATGTTTATAACAATTTTATATGGTTTTGGTATGATTTGATTAGAACTAACCTGGACTGACGCTGTTTTCACTAGAACTACCATGGTGTATTTTTTGTGCAGAAATAAAAGTTCTCAGAATGGGCTGAAAATTTACGAAGAATATTTTTGGAAAATATAAAAAATACTGGAGCGAAAAGATACCAGAGAGGAGTCTCGGGGTAACCATAAGGGTGGGGGCGCCCCCACCCCCCTAGGCGCGCCCCCTACCTTGTCATCACCTCATGGACCCCCTTGACTTGTCCCCGATGCCAACACCTCCTATAAATCCCAAAAACCTCAGATATAAACCTAGATCAGGAGTTCTGCCGCCGCAGGCCTCTGTAGCCACGGAAAATCAATCTAGGCCCTCTCCAGCACCCTGCCGGAGGGGGCCATCATCACCGGGGGCCATGGAGGAGGATCCCATAGGGGGCCATCATCGCCATGGAGGCTAAGGACCAGAGGGAGAACCTCTCCCCATCTAGGGGGGAGGCCATGGAGGAGGAAGCGCAAGGGGGACAACCTCTCCCCCTCTCTCTCGGTGGCACCGGAGTGCCACCGGGGGAACCATTGCCGTGGTGATCGTCTTCATCAACATCACCAGCTTCATCACCGTCCTCATCCCTTTTACGCGGTCCACTCTCCCGCACCCCGCTGTAATCCCCTACTCGAACTGAAGGAAATATGCCCTAGAGGCAATAATAAAGTTGTTATTTTATATTTCCTTATATCATGATAAATGTTTATTATTCATGCTAGAATTGTATTAACCTGAAACTTGATACATGTGTGGATACATAGACAAAACACCGTGTCCCTAGTAAGCCTCTACTAGACTAGCTCGTTAATCAAAGATGGTTAAGTTTCCTAACCATAGACATGTGTTGTCATTTGATGAACGGGATCACATCATTAGGAGAATGATGTGATGGACAAGACCCATCCGTTAGCTTAGCATATTGATCGTTCAGTTTTATTGCTACTGCTTTTATGTATGACAAATACATATTCCTTTGACTATGAGATCATGCAACTCCTGGATACCGGAGGAATGCCTTGTGTGCTATCAAACGTCACAACATAACTGTGTGATTATAAAGATGCTCTATAGGTATCTCCGAAGGTGTTTTGTTGGGTTGGCATGAATCGAGATTAGGATTTGTCACTCCGAGTATCGGAGAGGTATCTCTGGGCCCTCTCGGTAATACACATCATAAGCTTGCAAGCAAACGACTAAGGAGTTAGTCACGAGGTGATGTATTACAAAACGAGTAAAGAGACTTGTCGGTAACGAGATTGAACTAGGTATGAAGATACCGACGATCGAATCTTGGGCAAGTAACATACCGATTGACAAAGGGAATTACGTATGTTGTCATAACGGTTCAACCGATAAAGATCTTTGTAGAATATGTAGGAGCCAATATGAGCATCCAGGTTCCGCTATTGGTTATTGACCGGAGAGGTGTCTCGGTCATGTCTACATAGTTCTCGAACCCGTAGGGTCCGCACGCTTAACGTTCGATGACGATTTAGTATTATATGAGTTATGTGATTTGGTGACCCAATGTTGTTCAGAGTCCCGGATGAGATCACGGACATGACGAGGAGTCTCGAAATGGTCGAGAGGTAAAGATTGATATATAGGACGATGGTATTCGGACACCGGAAGTGTTCTGGAGGGTACGGGGTACTTATCGGGTCACCGGAAAGGAGTTTCGGGCACCCCCGGCAAATATATGGGCCTTATGGGCCAAGTGAGGGAACACACCAGCCTTGGTGCGCCCTTATAGAGGCCAGTCATATGAGGAGGAGAAGGAAAGAGGGGAGGGCAAGGAAAGTGTGGATTAGGATTCCTACTTCCTTCCCTCTCCCCCCCCCCCTCTTTCCTTCCACCTCGGTTATATATGGCAGGGGGCGCGCGGCTTGGGAGGGACTCCAAGTAGGATTCCTCCTACTTGGGGTGCCCCCCTTGGTTGATCCCTCTCCCTCCCACCTATATATATGAGGGGGAGGCGCCTAACACATAACACCAACAATTGTTAGTCGTGTGCGGCGCCCCCCTCCACAGTTTACGCCTCCAATCATATCTTTGTAGTGCTTAGGCGAAGCCCTACGCGGATTACTTCACCATCACCGTCACCACGCCGTCGTGCTGACGGAACTCATCTTCTTCCTCAACACCTTTGCTGGATCAAGAGGACGAGGGACGTCATCGAGCTGAACGTGTGCAGAACTCAGAGGTGTCGTACGTTCGGTGCTTGATCGGTCGGATCTAGAAGAAGTTCGACTACATCAACCGCGTTATCAAACGCTTCCACTTTCGGTCTACGAGGGTACGTGGACACACTCTCCCCCTCTTATTGCTATGCATCTCCTAGATAGATCTTGCGTGAGCGTAGGATTTTTTTTGAAATTGCATGCTACGTTTCCCAACATGAACATGGTGCTTTATGCCACATATTATGATCCAATGATGTGTTGCCATCCTATGATGTTTTGAGTAGATTTCCTTTGTCTTTTGGGTTCATTGATGATCTAGATTGGTTTGAGTTGTATGTTTTATTTTGGTGTTGTCCTGTGTGCCTTCCGTGTCGCGCACACTACTGCAGGATGCTGCTAACGCGACACTACGATCAGAGACCCTTCGAGAAACTGTGTGCGATGCAATAATCGCAAACGGTGCTGTATGAAAACCGTCAGAAATGTATAAAACGTTTGTGATGACGGATGCATCAAACACGGTTCAGGTTTTAGTTGCGTGTGCGATGAAGGGCATACTGTTCAGTTCAATTAACTGTTTGCGATGACGAGGAACAAAAGAAACGGGCAGACAGATGAAGGCGTGTGCGATACACAGCATACGATTCACTCGGATGAACCGTTTGTGATTAGGAAACACAAAAGAAACGGTCAGCCAGATCAAAGGTGTGTGCGATATATGGCATGCGGTTCACTCGGATGAACTGTTTGCGTTGAGACAAGAGAATAGAAACGGTTCAAATGAACAAGATGTGTGTGATACGAGGCAAACAGGTTTGAAATCGGAAACGTGTGCGAAGACCGATAACAACACAGACGATTACTGCTAACAATTCGTGTGTGTTGTGAGCAAACGATTGCTGGTATACAATTGTGAGTGATTGATGAAAACATCACCGACGGGTTCCATTGTTTAGTCCATGTGCGATGTGATTTTCTTTGTCCGCACAACATCTACGCTCTGTCTACAGAGCATCAACATGTATACTTAAAAAGGCAGCATTGCATAACCAAATTAAGCATACAATTACACAAGTGACTACACACATAACATTTCCACACACCAAAGAAAGCAATTACATGCATACTAAAGTAGGAGAAACAAGGATCTAATCATCTACTTATTATTGCGACGACGCTTTCCATTGCTCTGCTTCCGGCTGGATCCCTGGCCGTTTTGGGGAAGGAGGGACTTCCTCATGTCAACGATCCCCCTGCACATGTCGTAGCTCGTGTACGCCTCCTTGGCCGCGTACACGACGTGAGCTTTGTCGAGTTTCTCCATCCAGGCCGAGTGCCAGGCACGCTTGTCCTTGTTGCACGAATCCTTCATGTCTCTGTAGTAGGGGTCGATGATGGCCTCAGCGAGGTGAACCAGTGAGTCCTTCTCATGCTCCTTGCTGCCCCTGATCTTGTATTGGCCCTAGATGTCGATCTAGCAAGCGATGCCCGAATTCTCGAGCGCCTTTACATCGTTGGTGATGTCCACCGTAGCGAACATGTAGTGGGGGTTGTTGACAAACCAGGCGAAACGCTCGCAAGGCCTTGTGGCCAGGCAGTAGTGGTAGACGAGGACGTGGTGGCACACGCACATCTGGGCGACGGCGACCTTGGGACGAGACCCGGCACGAGCGCGGGTGTACTCGAGGTCGAACCCGACCACCTTGTACTTCTCCTCGGCAAGCAACAGCTCCATGATGTGGATGGAGTACTCCACCCAGATCGGGTCGTTGGTGTACACCATCTAGAGGTCCATGAACCTTCTGTGGGTGTCCACGACGGCACGCATGGTGAACGGCTGCTCGTCGTCGGCAGGCGCTCGGAGCGCCATTGGAGCCGCGCAGGATACCCTCTAAGAATTTCTCATGGTGGGTGTGCTTCTTGCAATGGTGGGGTGCGATCGAAAGGTTGAAGAGACACAAGGGTAGGTTAAATGGCCGCTATAATAAATGGGGGTCGGCCGGCCTGTAATCGTCACGTCTTGTCACGGCGTTCATAGCGGAGGATTCCAGTGCACGCTTGACAACACCGCACCACACGCGTGGGCTCGAAGAGGCGCCAAATGTATCATCGGTGAGCCTGTTCCCGCGCTACCATGCTATTTACCGCACAAGCTTCCCGCCTAGCTAGTTTGGCCACGCGTCGGCTAGAAGAGGGAAAAATCGTGGGCGTTTATTGGCAAAAAGATTTGTAAAAACGAAGTGTGTGGAATGACTTTGGTCATAAGTTTACCCTTGGGTGATGAGGTCAAAGTTACACAGAAGGGTGATGATGGACACTCGAGGGCGATAATTAATTATGCGCTCTACACGGCACAAGGTGGAAGAAACCAACTGTGTGCAATAATGTCGAAGATTGCAGTCGAGTTAGCTATACAGATCGTGTGCTGTGAGATCGACAAGGTAAACTGATTCGAGAATGGTTAATAAAATCTAAGACCATTGCATATTAAGGTCAAAATAGTGCTATCAATATACAAGTCTCATACGATGCCATTTCAACGATTGTACCACAAAAGCTCGAAATGTTACAAGGTTCAAATTCCAGAGTTATATGGCTCAAATTCGAAGATTACAAGGTTCAAACTGATATTAGAAATGAAATTCAGCTCATCAGCTGCAAACGCTCGCGCTGATGCGCTGAACATGGATATCAGAGAGGTTCAAACTAATATCACCGCTTCTAAGTCTGGCTTCGAAACCTCACAATTTTTGCAAAGGGGTCAGCCACTGAGAAGTCATGTATGGGGTTGACCCGATGACTTCCGATTACTCTGTCATCTGAAGTTCCAAAATGAAATTCAGCATTTTTGGAGCCTACTCCATTCTGCCGCAGGCGCCGGCGCTGATCAACAACCATTCATTTTTGCGAAATAAATGTAGGGCAAACCTCATTTCCTTCAGCACCCTTGCTCTGAGAACAAAGAACATGGCGAATATAATCTCCAGTAAGGTCCCTCGGTAGGAGTTCAAAGTAATTTCTGAGAGATGCAGATCTAGGCATTCGACGTGATTGTTATATTGTATCACATTATCCACCACTGGGCCTAATCTTATCTGCAAAAGAAGAAAACGTGTTAGTGCCTACATGCAGTTTTGAACATTACTACAGGCCTAGCTATTTGGTTTGCAGGATTTGTAAAATGCACTAACATGCCATCTTCGATTTGACACGATTAACATGGGCATTTGATGAAAAATGTAGCCTTCTTCACAAGTCGTTGGAGCGGATGAAGAGTTCCCTAAGAAAACTAGTACAGATGAATCCAAAGGAGAAATGCTTATTGATTGTAACCATATGGATCAAGCAACCAATATTGGGGGGGCATGTATGTACTAAAATCCTCCAAAAGAACCTTCAGAAATCGTACTACATTGTCATTGTAAACTTGGAAAAAGGTGTCACAAATTGAACTCCCTTATGTTTAACATTTAACAGGATATAAAGCTTCTCTAGGCACGGAAAGCATCTCAGGAAACTGACAACTTGCTCTAGGTCGGGCCCAATAGATTCTAGTGCCAAGCCTTCACTGTGCGCAGTTTCGGGGTCAAGCTTGTCGGAATCATTTTCTGAATGACAGACGAACAAACATCTTCAAAATTAGAAATAATGTTAATTTGTAGAAGGAGAGGTAGAAGGCGGCTGTTGTACCTGAACGGGTGTGGATCCAATAACAAGTTCGGAGTATTTGTCAGACGAGTAGCCCGCCATTGTCAATTTCAGCGCACAAATGACATTGATTCTTGTTGGACCTTCTTGATCAACTACAAGTAATCTCTCAAGTGCAGGTGTGTCCTGGATGACCATACCATGGTCCACCTTTTGTGATGTCTTCCTGCCGCACCAGCAACACACATAAATAGTCCGGAGAGTCATGGAGGTGATGTGGAAGGTACTCAACCCATTGATCGCCTGAAGACGAAGGTACTCGAGTGCAGTACAGCCACGGAGCAGGCGCTCCATGTCACCCTTTGAGAGGCAGACGGCGACGAGCTCGAGGTGCTTCAGTCGTGGTAGAATAAGAGCGGGCGCGTCATTAAGGGGCGGGAAATGGCAGTTCCTGAACTTGGCAACGCGCAGCGTGGGCGCGAGGCGGAGTGCGGACGTTGGCAGCGACCGCATATGCCCATCATCAAAAGTGAGCTCCTCGAGCTAATCTAGGGCGGGGGATCGGAACTAGTCGTCAAACTTGGCTCAGTCCTTGCCGTTGAAACGGAACTTGCCCATTCTAAGGCCTTTGGTTGGGCCAAGGTGACTGCCAAGGATCTTGGAGAACGCATCCAAGCTTTTGCGATAGCCATGGCAGAGCTCGTGGGTGTCGATGAGGTCGAGAGGGCTGGAGTTCCATAGGGGGCGCCACCGCCGGGAAACGAGGGTTGTCCGCGCCCCATATTTGATTGGGAGGAGGGAGATGATGACTCTCAACATATCATCGGGGAGGTTGTTGATTAAGTCTAGGCCTGCTGGAGTTGCTTGCGGTTCTAGCTCACCCCGCCTCCGCTTGTTGGCAGCCCCGTTCTCCACCTCGGGAGTCTCCTTGTCAGTGGCGCTTTCTGATATAAATGGGAGTACAGGGAATATTTAGTTAAAACAGGGCAATAGAAAAGTGTATTGGTAACTAGAAGTTATTAGGTAGGAATATAGTAAGAAAAGGGAATAACAATTGGTTGCTTAAATACTACACAATTCATTTGACATTGCTGGGTAAGTCAACATATGCAGATAGTTGAAAAGAAAACTTACTTCGAACAAAGTCTGGACGGATGATTTTGTCGGGGAAGTTAGCATATATCTCATGACCAGGCCCTTTTATGTGCAGTGCAATTTTAGTGCCAGCTTTCAGTACATAAAACTTTGCAATTTCATTCCAAAAGCCAGTGCCAAAATAGGAGTCACCACGTTCATCAAGTCTTACAGTAGCAACGATTGTAAATCCATGGTTTGTGTGCAGTATGACATCCGTGGAGCCTTGATCTATGTAAAGGGAAAAATTGTGCACTACATAATCTGTTGCATAGCGAGGGATGTCCTGCAGAAAATGGTAGGATTGTTAAAGAAAATATGGTAACATGCAAATATGGGCCCAAATTGAAAGAACTGTACAGCAGTTGAAATCGAAGGACAAAAATCTATAATTAAACAGATAGGGTAAACATGATGTCATGGAAATATGAGAGTAATCGAAAGAACAATACATCATTAATTTGCCTAATATAGAAAGAAGAGGGGGGAAATCCCCTTTGACGTATATGGTGCATGTGGCACCTTTTATCCAAATGTAGCAATATTTAGAATATGTTCAGGAAAGTAGGCCATGCCAACCGATTTAGGGTGAGATTGAACATACCGCGCGCGTCCTCAAGTTATCTGGTACGATGAGATGGAATCTTTGGCGGCGGTCACCAAGTCCTGAAGTGTCGGCGCATTGTACATTCTATGAATGAAAGAAAACCCTCAAATCAGCTCGAATAAAAATGAATTCACGGCGATTTCCGCCGGGTGATTAAAAGAGGCAGATGAACTGGGATAAGAGATGAGATAATATCTCGTTAAATTAGTTACCTTGTCGTCCATGAGAAAGAACCCTCAGTACGGCAGATTCCCCAACCGAGCGGAGCTGGGTCGACCGCGAGCAGCGTCGAGAAAGTCGATGGCGATAGGCGGCGGCAAGCAGAAGTGGCGAAATGCGGTGGGCTTTGCTGGCAGCCTGGCGGCGGCTGCAGGCGTCGAGCTAAGTGTTTACCGCCGCGATAGGCGCTGCCATGGCATAGACACGGAGGAGCTTGTGCAGGTGTGAATGGGGAACATACTGGAGGGGTCGAGGGGGTGGCGGGCGGGGTGAAGGCTTTTGTGACGTGGGGATGGTGAAGGTTTTCTTTTTTCTTTTTTGAATTGGGTGGTGAGGGTTTTCTGTCCCACAGAGAATTTTGGGGGCGACGGTTTGCTAGAGCGAACCATGTGTGATTGACGTAGCAGGAAAAATGAAAAGTCATTGCACACATTTCCAATTTTGGGAAACGTGTGTGATTGACGTACTACCTCCGTCCTGGTTTATTGGTCCCCGTTGTAATTTTTACCAAAATTTGGCGAAATATTTAACATACTCAGACATAGATAATAAGCGTACACGTACATAAGCATAGTTCAACCATAAGTACATAGTTCAACCCTCATTAAGCATACTCAAGCGTACATAGTTCGATCCATCCCACATCTCATCTCACATGCGGCCGGCACGATCCTAAAGCTTCTCTAGGTACTCGGCGTACGCGTCGTGCGCCACTCTGCGAGAATACTTCTGCTTGAAGGAGCCAACGGCCCGTCCTCTTGCATGCGCCAGAACACTTAGATACACGTCATGAATCTTGTGGTTGCAAAATGGGCATCCATAGCCGTCGTTCCAGGTCCTAATACGCCTGTTATGCATTCCCGCATAAAGCTCCCTCAGGATTCGCCTCTTGTACCTCCTCTGGGCATCTTCATCCTCGCTGTCCACATCGTCGGACAGCACCTATAAAAATAGTAAAACAAATTTGGCATCAAATCACTGATTACATGGCGTGAAGTAGGATTAGGAATTTATGGCTATTTATTTATACATATCCAGAGATTATGGTTCGATTTTTAAGCACAATCGTCTATGTACAGACCAATCTTGAAGAAAATAATGGCACAAACTTATGCAGGTCATTCAAAATCAATTGTCAAGTCCTGGCTAGGAATTATTAGCACGAACACTAACCCTAGTCGGATTACTAGCAGAAATCATTTGCACAGATGAAACAACTAATCACTTATCACCTGTACCATTCAAACAAACAATACACTACACGGATCTAACGGAACTTACTCAGATTTCATGGATTGAGAGAACATAACCACATGATTTCTATTCCAAAAAGGGGGAGGCAGGAGTAACCAGAGAAACCCTATGATCTATTTGACACATAAATGGGTATAGATGACTAACCAGCAATCCGTCGTCGTCGGAGTCATCGCCGGAGTGGTCGGAGTCGTCGCCGGAGTGGTCGTCGGAGTCGGTGTGGAACTCCGCCTCCGGCTATGGAAGCTCGACGCCGTCGACGACGTCAGGGTGCAGCGATAACTCGCCGGCGGTGACGGCAACCTCTGTCTCTATCTCCATCCGTGCTCCGGTGCTTTAGCAGCCCCAGCGTCGCCACTCCCTCCGATGGGGCGCTTCGGCTGCATCCTCATACACTGATGGCTTTGCGGACTGAGAGCGGCGTCGAGGATGCAAGCGGAGAGAGAGGATTGTGTGTGCGTAGCGAGGATGGGGGGTGCAGCCGCTCGGGCACACCATTAATATGGAGTAGTGGGAGTTGTGGGAGAGAGGCGAGCGGCGGCCAAACCGATGGCTCCCCTCCCGGTGAGCATGCGCACCGGACTGCTGGCATGCCCACCAAAGTTTCACAAAGCTACTCGCACGCCTCCTGATGACACTGCGCAGCGAGCACGCCTCCGTCAATTCACACACTTGCACGCATGCCTCCCCGTCTGCCTGCGCGGTGGACTTCTCGCATGCGTCCCGTCAACTCACGCCTGCTCGCACTCCACACGGGTCGCACGGCGGCACGTATGTTGTTTTTCTATTTGGATGATTAATGTTGCCACTTTATTGCTTAACAGAAGCATGGCACGTATCCATTGTTGGTCTAACACTCACGGTTCGAATAAATAATCCATTTGGGATATTGGTTCCCAATTATCAATAATCTCCCGTCTGTAATTAGATAAAGATTACATCAAAACTGGTCTCAAATTTGACAAAAAAAGTACAATGCCACTTTCTATTGGTGTCCATATGACAACACGATAAGTTTCATGAACTTCAAATAAGTTTTGGATGTACTAGAATTTAAAAATCAAGATTCTCAATGTTTGAAATTTGTTTCACGGGGAGTAAACATGCACCCAGTGAGACACATGTGTTTTTGCAATCCATTTAGGTGCACTGTCACATGTGCATGTAGCTCAAATTTGATTTTTGCACATTATACCCATAGAAAATCAATCAATCAATGTACTAAAGCGTCTTAATGATCTCTGTGATTTTTTTGAAATTAAAACGTTCGTCCTTTGGTAACATGTATGTTCACCACGGGATAATTAATTTAACATGCATCGTAGTTGCGGTGGATTCGCGGTGTGTGTGTGGGTGTGTGCGTCTGGGGGTGGCGGGTGGCTCATAGTACACTACAAGTTGTGAGCCACCGTGTGGGTTGGCCGTTTTGTTAGGCAGGCTGGTGCCACATCAGAGTCGTGAAATCGTTATTTAAAACATTACACAACCCTTTCATACATAAATGTTTTGGCCACATGCAGTCGATGGTTGTCCTACGACACTTGATACTCGCGTGTGACGCTTTCTGTGGGCCCGCGAGGTCGTCGTCCATCACTTTGACGAACAGCCGGCAGTGAGGTTAATTTGGCCAGCAAGGTAGAATCTTTTTTGTTTGTGTTATGGTGGTATATAGTACGCGTTGAAGAGGTGGTAGGGGACTAGCATATATACTATACGTATGCGTCCGTGAACAAGTACACCTCACTCAGTGTCGGGACTTTTTGGTTACTGAGGTACGTGCCACATCAAAATTGTGAAATTGGTTATTCAAACATCACACAACACCTTTTTGGGCCACATGCATATATATATCCTAGCTAGGACACTCAGGTGTGACGCTTCCATCTGTGGGCCCACGAGGCCATCGTCGATGCATGCATGCATGCATCACTTTGACCTACATCGGGAGAGGTTAATTAATTTCACCATCGATGAGGATTCTTTTGGGTTGTACATATATTACGGCAGGAGCATATAGTATGTGGTGAAGAGAGGGGAAGGGGACCATCATATGTAGTACGCTTGATATGAACCTCGCTCTGTGTGGGTGCATGGTTTACGGTTTTTGAGGCATGTGGCACATCAAAGTTGTGCATTTTGGGTATTCAACATATATATGTTTGGCCCACATGCAAAGCGGTGGTGGTTGTCCTCTCGCACCCACTTAAGCAGTTATCAGCGATATCGATGCTTTCCATCTGTGGGCCGCTTGGTCCATCACTTCTTTTTGCGTGACAACAAGAGAGGTTAATTTGACTTAGGAGGGGATTATTATTTTTGCTATGGGATGACATGCATGATACACTTTGAGCACACACACATGCATGTGTACGCATGAATCCCTCCCATCGAGTCGAAGTGGCTAATACAACGACACCATCATGAACCGATCTCGCTCTCTGTGGGGAGCTAGTGTATGATTTTTGACACACGCGCCAGATCAATGTTGTGTATTCAAACATGCATGCATGCATCACCTCCATACATATGCATGTAGTGGTTGCCTTCGAACGATACACTGCCTCGCGTGGTTATCGACGACAAGCCTATATATTCATGGGCCCGCGTGGACATCCATGATCACCTTGACCAACAACAAGATAGGCTACCATGGCGGATTCTTCATTTGGTTTGTGTTATTGTAGTATAGGTCATGGTGAGATTCAGACCTAATTAAGTTTGAGCGCATATACTATGCACGCATGCATGCATATATGAATCCCCGTCGTTGGCTTGAAGTGCGGTGTAACATACATATGCATCGTCAACCTAACCCTCACTCAGTGTGGGGATTTCTAGTTCGAAATCATGGTGCCACATCAAAGTTGTTCCATTGTTACTCAAAAACACACTTCTCCATACATATGTTTGGGCCACACGCATGTAGTGGTTGTCTTCGGGGACTAGCTACTTGCGTGATTATTGGCAAGCTACCCCATCTCTGGGGTCACATGGACGGCCATCACTTTGACCAACAACAAGAGAGAGGTTGTACGACCAAGGTGGATTATTCTTGGTCCATTTTACTGAAAGTGCGTTATATCGACTAGAGGGGGTGAATAGGCGATTTTTATGAAATCTTCACTAAGGAATTTCAGGGTGAGGAAATTCCTAAGCGAAGAACTACTTGCAGCAGAATAAGTACTCAGATGCATACATGCCAGAACATAAACATGGTTATCATGATGAAATGAAAACAAGCACAGAGTATAGAAAGCGTAAGCACAGGATAACACATGATGAAGACAAACAGACTGAAGAAATTGAACTAAGGAAATTGAGAAAGTCTTTAGTCAAAGTCTTCAAACAGATATGAACAAGCACACAACACTGTAATGAGGAAATGAAAGAGTTGAGGAAATAGAACCAGTACGCTTGGTGAAGACAATGATTTGGTAGAGCAGTTCCAACTATTGTGACAGTTGTACGTCTGGTTGGAGCAGCTAGGTATTTAAACCAGAGGACACACAGTCCCGGACACACAGTCCTCACCATATTCTCCTTGACTAAGGTCACACAGACCTCGTCCAATCACTCGTGGTAAGTCTTCACGTGACTTCCAAACCTTCACAAACTCGGTCACTCGGCGATCCACAATTTCCTCTTGGATGCTCTAGACCATGACACCTAACCGTCTGGAAGATGCACAGTCTTCAAAGGTAACAAGCGTCAGATCCATGCAGGATCAATTCTTCAGTGATGCTCAATCACTTTGGGTTTGTAGGTGTTTGGGTTTGGGTTTCCTCACTTGATGATTTTCGCTCAAAGTCCTCGGAGGATGGGATGCTCTCAAATGACAAGTGTTAGTTTCTCTCAGAGCAGCCAACCAGCTAGTGCTTGTAGGGGGCGGCTATTTATAGCCTAGGGAGCAGCCCGACATGATAAGACATAAATGCCCTTCAATGATATGACCGTTAGGTGGGTAGATATTTTGGGATAGCTGGCGCGTAGCACAGCAACGGTCGGAAATTTGACTATCAAATTCCTCAGGCCTATCATGTTCCTCACTTGTAGGCAATCCGCACTGGCGAATTCCTAACTCCTCAGTCAGAACAAATTCCTCAGAGACCAGAAGAACTTCGTCTCTGTCACTGAAGAAATTGACTGAACTGTATGAGATTTCCAATGGCTTCACTCGAAGGGATTGGTAGGTGTAGGATTTTGAGTTGAGCATCACATGGAAATTTTTCCTTAGTATTTCCTCGACCCCCTTTAATAGTACGGTGTTTCCTATGACTCAAGAAAGACAAAATGAAACTACGAAAACAAAAGTCTTCACGCTTCATGTTCCTTGAATGAATACCAAGTCTTCAAGGTCACACCAATTTCTTCACTTTCAAAGTCTTCAGAAAGTCTTCAGAAATCCAAAGTCTTCAGTCGAAGACATTCGTTTTTAGGGGTCGACATTCTCTGTAAATATCAAACTCCTCATAGACTTATAGTCATGTGTACACTCACAAACGCATCAGTCCCTTAACCTATAAGTCTTCAATACACCAAAGTCACTAAGGGGCACTAGATGCACTTACAATCTCTCCCTTTTTGGTGATTGATGATAATATAGGTTAAGTTTTCAACGGGGATAAACATATGAAGTGTAAATACTGATATTGAGGAATTTGATTGCAAGATATAGAAGAACTCCCCCTGAAGATGTGCATAGTGAGGAATTTGCTTTTGAAGCAATGAACACTTGAAGAGTAGAATCATGGAGATCTCCCCCTATATCTTGTAATTCATACACGCATTTAAAATATAATATGAAGAATTTGAAATGCATGATGAAATGTGGTGACTGATGTAATTCAGCATGTGTGCATCAACATTAATGAGGAATAAGCATGCAGAAGAGCATATCAAAAGTATCAGACCACCATCGGGTTTAAGTTTACAACTCGATCAAATAAAGTCTCAGAAGAACGAGAGTTGTAACTTAGCAGGAAAAAAACGCCCATATAGATAGACCCACTTGAAGACTAACTCAAATTTCTCCCCCTTTGTCATCGAATGACCAAAAGGATCGAAAAATGAGGACTAACGCCCCTGAAGAATATCATGTTGATGGAGGAGCGCCAACGTTGTTGGGGTCGGTTGTTGTAGTAGGGCCTGCCGTAGTGTCGTCCAAGTCTTCATGCTCATCCGTTTCGCGCGATGAAGAATATGAGCTGGCCACCAAGGAAGGAACCTTGACCTTCTTGAATTTCTTCGCTGGAGGTGCAGACCAGTCAAAATCCTCCTTGAAACCCATTTGCTTCAGATCTTCTTCACCATACATATGTGACAGAACAGCCCAGGTGCGACCGAAGACTTCATGGAGGTAGTAATGGTTTTTCTTCACTGCATTGTGTGTAGCAGTCATGTTGTGAAGAATAGAACCAAACTGACGCTTAACCCATTTGTGGTTTCGATCCACCTTCTGGTGAAGACTAAGAAGAAGCTCACTATCAGTCATTACTCTTGGAGCTGTGGCTTGAGGATTTGGCTTAGAAGCATTAGCAGCAGAGTCATGAGTGGCAGAGTCATCATTGGTGGAGTAAGATGTAGCTTTGCGAAACTGACCATCCAATGGACGATTGCCTTCATCAATAACAGCAGCGGCCTTGCCCTTTTCATCATCTGAGGAAATTGTCCGCTTGAGGACTTCAATGGGGGGCAAGTAGCTGAGATGATTCTGAAAATCAGCCTTGTAGTTGAGTGAAGACCTTGTTCTGAGGAATCTCATAATCCAAGGAGCGTAAGGCTTCAACTCAAACGGAGAGAGTGCAACATTTGCCAGAGTCCTCATGAAGAAATCATGATAGTTGACAGGAATGCCATGCATGATATTGAACAGCAGATTCTTCATGATGCCAACGACTACCTTATCAGTCGAGTCGTGGCCTTTGATAGGACTCAAAGTCTTCGTCAGAATGCGATAGACAGTCCGAGGCACATACATCACTTCCTTCACGAGGAATTTGGTCCTTGGGGCTTGACCGTGCTTCAACGGCTTCATTAACACTTGCATGTAGTGAGCTATAAGTTCAGGTTCATGGTAGATGCAACGAGCTCCTTCAAGGGGAGGACTGACAGGCAGGGCATGAAGCAATTCAGAGGCCGGTGCTTTGAAGTGAGTATTTTCTGTCATCCAGTCCAATACCCAAGAGTCCACATCATGAGCATCTCCTGTGATGTGCAGCGTTGCATAGAACTGAAGAATTAGATCTTCATTCCAATCAACAATGTCAGTGCAAAAGTTGAGCAGTCCTGCATCATGAAGCACACTGAGAACTGGGTTGAAGCAAGGCAGTGATTCCATGTCTACGTGAGGAATATTCTCATGGTCGAAGACTTTGTCTTTGTTGAAAAGCAGTGAAGAATAGAAGTTGGCTTGGTTGGCAGTCCATGCTTCCTTCTAAGACGAGCATAGTCATATGGGTTATAGTCGGTGAAGAACACATGCTCGCCGAAGAAGTCATCGGCCTTGAATTTTTGCTTCTTCAAGAAGGGATCCTTTGGCTTGGGATGAGGTGTATCAATTAATTGCATCACAACCTCAGGAATCGCAATCTCAGGATCCACAGGCTGAGTAATTTCAGTTTCTTCTTCAGTGGCAGTCTGGGTCTTTAATTCTTCATCTATATTAACATCAGCACTAGTGGCTGGAATCTCTTCACGAATAGATGGAGTGGGGTGTGGTTCTTCAGATCCCATTTGAACTTCAGTGTTTACTGGGGACTGAGGAATTTGTTGCAGAGGAGTGAACAAAGGAGAATTGGGGTGCTGACTTTCCCAAAAGTCATCATTCATCACTGGAGTAGTGCTTCCAATGTCCACATCCTCATCTTCATCACTCTTTTCTTCAACGCCAGCCTCTTCAGCTGTGAACTAAGGCATGGGCGATGAGATGATTGGAGTTGAAGGGATTGTGTCCGCTTCAATTTCTTCATCCAACTGCTTTGACGAAGCAGCAGAAAGAATCTCTTCATCTGATCCGCTTGGGATCACATATTGTTCATCAAAAGGAACGAATTCCTTTGATGGCATGCTTGAGACTGGAACAGCATCAATCGGATTTTCAAATGATCTTGTCAATTTCTTCATCTTCTTCGGAGCTGAAGATTCTGATGAAGTTGATGCTTTCCTTTTCTTCACTGCTGCACACTCCGCAGCCTTGGTCTTCTTCACATCTGATGCAGAAGGAAGAATTGGACTTGGGGTAGGTGCCGGAGGAGCAGAGGAAATTGGCTCAAATACTTCAGGCGCAACTGATGCAGTTGCCCTGGCATCTTCAGTTTCTTCAGGCATAGCCGTTGAAGCTTCAGCTGCCCTGACAGTTTCTTTAGGCGCAACACTAGTGGTTGCCCTGGCAGACTCATCAGAGGCTGGAATGCAGTCATCAGCCCTGACACTTGCAGTTTCATCAGCAGCCTGATTTTCATCAGCGGTGCTGGCATGTTCTTCAGTAGGCTGAGCAGATGCCTCAGCCTGAGGAATTTCTTGTTGCGTTGGAGCTGCAACATTCTTGGTGAGTCCTTCAGCTAATTTCACAAAACGGACCTTGGCTCCCAGCCAGTCAGCGCGATACACGTCAAATTCATCACTAAGTTTCTTGATCTCAGATTGAATAGTGACAAGTTCTTCAGTTGTCATAGAGACAACATTCTTCTTCAGGAAGCGCTCTTTCTTGTACTGTGCTTTCTTCAACTGCCTAGCCTTTTCAAATTTCCACTTTTCTTCGCCTATGAAGGCTGTCAACATGTGACTTTGGCCAGGAGTCAAGTTGAAGTCAGGCATGGGCGTGTTGGGGTCCTTGTGCCATAAGTCGATGAAATCGAGGATCAACTTAGGATCCAAAAGCAGAGGCACATTTGTGCCTTTGCCTCTAGCGGCCCTGAGTTGCCTGTTTCTGATGATTTCAGCAAGTTCCTCATCATCAGCTTCGTCGTCATCAGACGGTACTTGAAAGGCGACCTGCTTCTTGTGAGGACTTGGTCGAGAACCTCGTCCAGCAGTGACCTTTGTTTTTAGCAGAGTGGGGCCTGTTGAGGAATTTGGTGGAGCTGAAGAACTAGCAGAGGCTCCTGAGGCAATAGAGATGCATGTTGTCCTTTGGCACGAGGCGAGATGCACAGGTGCTGAGGATTTGGATGGAGGAGCTGAGGACTTTGGAGGAGCAGGTGCAGATTGAGGAATTGGCCGTGAGGGCTTTGAAGAACTTGGCCGCGAGGGCATTGCTGAGGAGCTTGGCCGTGAGGGCATAGAAGTTGAAGCACTGGGCTTGTGAGCAGGCTTCTTGGGCATAGCCTTTTTAGGCTTGCTTGCAGAGGCCTCAGCAGTGGTAGCAGCAACAGCAGAGTCTTCATTGAATTTCCTCACTGCTTCCTTAGCCATTTTGGCTAGCTTGGCCTGGCGCTTAGCCCATTCATTAGGAAATTCTTCACCTCTTCTTATGCTAGAGGGATGTGACGCCCCCGATTTGACTGTACACTAATCATGCACGCAAATGTGTACGATCGAGATCAGGGACTCACGGGAAGATATCACAACACAACTCTACAACATAAATAAGTCATACAAGCATCATAATACAAGCCAGGGGCCTCGAGGGCTCGAATACAAGTGCTCGATCATAGACGAGTCAGCGGAAGCAACAATATCTGAGTACAGACATAAGTTAAACAAGTTTGCCTTAAGAAGGCTAGCACAAAAGTAGCAACGATCGAAGAGGCAAGGCCTCCTGCCTGGGACCTCCTAACTACTCCTCGAAGCCGAACTCCATGTAGAATCATCCTTGGGATCTCTAGCTCCTGGACTCCAGCATCTGATTGCGACAACCAGGTAGAATGGAAAGGGGAAAAAGAGGGAGAAAAGCAACCGTGAGTACTCATCCAAAGTACTCGCAAGCAATGAGCTACACTACATATGCATGGGTATATGTGTAAAGGGCCATATCAGTGGACTGAACTGCAGAATGCCAGAATAAGAGGGGGATAGCTAATCCTGTCGAAGGCTACGCTTCTGGCAGTCTCCATCTTGCAGCATGTAGAAGAGAGTAGTTTGAAGTCCTCCAAGTAGCATCGTATAGCATAATCCTACCCGGCGATCCCCTCCTCGTCACCCTGTTAGAGAGCGATCACCGGGTTGTATCTGGCACTTGGAAGGGTGTATTTTATTAAGTATCCAGTTCTAGTTGTCATAAGGTCAAGGTACAACTCCGGGTCGTCCTTTTACCGAGGGACACGGCTATTCGAATAGATAAACTTCCCTGCAGGGGTGCACCACATAACCCAACACGCTCGATCCCATTTGGCCGGACACACTTTTCTGGGTCATGCCCGGCCGCGGAAGATCAACACGTCGCAGCCCCACCTAGGCTCAACAGAGAGGTCAACACGCCGGTCTAAATCCTATGCGCGCAGGGGTCTGGGCCCATCGCCCATTGCACACCTGCATGTTGCGAGGGCGGCCGGAAGCAGACCTAGCCTAGCAGGCGTTCCAGTCCAATCCGGCGCGCGCCGCTCCCTCGCTGACGTCAAGAAGAGCTTCGGCTGATACCACGACGTCGAGTGCCCATAACTGTTCCCGCGTAGTTGGTTAGTGCGTATAGACCAAATGGCCAGACTCAGATCAAATACCAAGATCTCGTTAAGCATGTTAAGTATCCGCGAACGCCAACCAGGGCCAGGCCCACCTCTCTCCTAGGTGGTCTCAACCTGCCCTGTCGCTCCGCCATAAGTAACAGTCGGGGGCCGTCAGGAACCCAGGCCCACCTCTACCGGGATGGAGCCACCTGTCCTTTCAGCCCCCTCATCAGAATCACTTGCGGGTACTCAACGAGCCGACCCGACTTTAGTCACCACATGTGTCATGTATATAAAGTATATAGTATATACCCGTGATCACCTCCCGAAGTGATCACGACCCAGTAGTATAGCATGGCAGACGGACAAGAGTGTAGGGCCACTGATGGAACACTAGCATCCTATAATAAGCATGTAGGATTGCAGGTAAAGGTAACAACAGTAGTAGCAAGGACAGGCTATGCATCAGGATAGGATTAACGGAAAGCAGTATAGAGAAGAATAGGCGATATCTGGTGATCAAAGGGGGGGCTTGCCTGGTTGCTCTGGCAAGTAGGGGTCGTCAACTCCGTAGTCGAACTGGGGGTCGCCGGTAGTCTCGGGGTCTACCGGAAAGAAGTAACGGAGGGGGAACACAATAAATAACAGAGCAATCAAAGCAACACAAAGCGTAACATGACAATACGCGGTGCTAGGTGTGCCCTAACGCGGTAGTAGGTGATATCGGCAAAGGGGGGAAACATCCGGGAAAGTTTTCCCGAAGTTTGCATTTTTCGGACAGATGAAATGGAGGGGGAAAGTTGCAAGTTTGCTATGCTAGGGACGTCTGGCGGACGAACGGACTGCGTATTCGGATTCGGCTCGTCGTTCTGAGCAACTTTCATGTAGAAAGTATTTTCATCTGAGCTATGGTTTAAAAGATATGATTTTCTAAAGATTTACTAATTTCTGGAATTTAATTAATCATTTAATTTAATTCGAAATTGGATTTATGACATCAGCATGATGTCATGCTGACACCAGCAGTCAACAGGGGTTGACTAAGTCAAACTGACATGTGGGTCCAGTGGGACCCACCTGTCATTCTGTGTTTAGATTAATTAGGAATTAGCTAAACTAATTACTGTTTAATTAAACTAACTAGTTAATTAGATTAATTAAACATGATTAATTAACTTAATTAATTAATTAATAATTAATTTTATTAATACATTTTTATTTTTATTTATTAATTTTTTTATTCTTTTGTTTTCTTTTTTTTAATTGATGTTCTGTGCGCGGGGCCCACCTGTCTGTGGCCCATAGGGGGTTCGGGCCCAAGGGCAGTGGCTCAGGGGCGCGGGGCCCCACCTGGCAATGGCCCAGGGGGCCGACCGGGGCGGGCGTGTGGAAACGGGTGTGGGCGCCCGTCGGGGCTGACCCTAGCGCGGCGGCAGAGCCCCGGGGCGCCGACCGGCCGGGGCCGCGGTTGGCGGCGACGGCGAGCGAACGGCGGGCGTGCGGGCGAGCACAGGATGGCGGGGCGGGTGCGGCGCGGCGGAGCGTGCAGCGGTGCAGGGGGCGAGGTGAGCGCAGGGAGGAGGGGCGCCCGTGCGTGCGAGTGGCCGCGGCGAGTGGAGCGGCAGAGCGAGGCGAGGCTCGGGCGCGCGCGCGGTGGCAGGGCGCGGGGCGCGGCCCCGAGCGGCGAGCAGGGGAGGGGACGAGCACGGGGCGAGGAGAGAGAGGAGGGGCGCGGCTCACGGCAGGTTAGTAGGGTCAGGGGCAGCAGGGGTCGGGGTGGGGGACGAGGACGACGCGACGCCGGGGAGGTAGTCCTGCGAGGAGGCGTGGTCGAGGCGGCGGAGCGGTCCTCGGGTGGCGGAGGTGTCCTGCGGCGTCGGGCGGCGGCATGGGCGCCCAGCTCCAGAACGGGGAGGCGGAGGAGTCGAGGCAGAAGCGGTCCAGCGAGGGAGGCTCCGAGCGGCGGCGAGCGCTAGGCGACGGGGTCGTTGCCCCCGATCCAGATCGGGGGGAAGGGAACCAAGCGAGAGAGGGGGGGTCGGGGGAAAGTGGGGTCGTGTGGGTTAGGGTTTTCCCCCAGTAGGGTGGATAAGGGGGAGGGTGTGGGGGTGCGGCTGGGCCGGCCTAGCGGCCCGATGGCCTGCTAGGCCGTGGCCCAGTGGGGGGGGAAGGGGTTTTCCTTTTCTTCTTTTTGTTTTATCTTTATCCTTTTTTATTTATCTTATTTTCTGATTTCTTTTAACTTCCAATTTATTTTATTTTCAATAAAATACCAAAGTGGCACCTAAATTGTTGTTACAAATTATGTCACAACCACAAAAAGTTTCATCCCAAAATAATATAGTTTAATATTTTACAAAATACAAAAGACATTTAATTAATGGTTTTAGCTACTGATTTAATTAGTTTGGTGCATTTAAACATTTTATAAAGACTTGGTTCCTCCACCAATATTACATATGATTTATTTGTCACTTTTAGAACATTTTAGTTTTGACATTTGAAAACTTTTATTATTTGCTTGATTTTGAATTTGAATACAAACTGGTTTCGAACTAACGCGAGATTATCAACAGTAATTGAGGTGACATGGCATCATTAGTGTGAGCCATCTCAACAAGAGTCCTGTTCTTGCGCTCCACGACACCATTCTGCTGAGAAGTATAAGGAGAAGATAACTCATGAGTAATACCAAGTTCATCAAGACAGTCATCAAGACCAGAATTCTTGAACTCAGTTCCATTGTCACTTATGATGTGCTTGATCTTCACACCAAAGTTGGTTGAAGCCCTCGAGGAAAATCGTTTGAAGACTTCCTGCACTTCATGTTTGTAAGTGACAATATGCACCCATGTGTAACGAGAGTAATCAATAACAAAGCCATATAGAGATGCATCATTTGTAACTGCCGAATAATGATTAGGACCAAAGAGATCCATGTGAAGCAATTCAAATGGTCGAGTGGTAGTCATGACAGTCTTCACTGGATGTTTGAC
Organism: Triticum aestivum; assembly: GCF_018294505.1. NCBI lineage: Eukaryota > Viridiplantae > Streptophyta > Magnoliopsida > Poales > Poaceae > Triticum > Triticum aestivum. The sequence goes on from NC_057799.1 coordinate 324,264,772, forward strand.
CTTGGTCATCTTTCCAGCTTCACAGGCTCCGCACAAGTGATCCTTGAGGAATTTGACATTCTCAATGCCAATGACATGCTTCTTCTTCACGAGCGTGTGCAGATTCCTCATGCCAGCATGACCAAGTCGTCGACGCCATAACCAGCCTTCTGAAGCTTTTGCAAGTAGACATATAGCTGGTTGTGGTCCTGTAGACAAATCAACAATATACAGATCTCCTCTCCTAAAGCCTTCGAAGACTTTGGAATTGTCAGCTTCCATGATCACAACACAATGATACTTGCCAAAGATAACAACCATATCGAGATCACAAAGCATTGAGACAGACATGAGGTTGTATCCTATGGACTCTACAAGCATGACTTTGTCCATGTGTCGATCCTTTGAGATTGCAACCTTACCTAGACCCAATACCTTGCTTTTGCGTTTGTCAGCGAAGATGATATGCTTCAGATGCGATGGAGATAAGGGAACATCCATCAATAGATTCTTGTCACCAGTCATGTGATTTGTACATCCACTATCGAGGACCCACTCATTGGCTTTGGGTTGATCATCCTGCAGGTGAATTAGTGCAACTTACGAACTCATATACTTCATCAGTGAAGAATATGACATCAATTTCATCAGATCAATTTCATCAAGCAATAGAACAGATAAGACAGTACGAGGACGTGAGAAATGAGGATTCATTTCTTCATGATTAGCCTGCGTCCTATCAGGCACTTTCAGGTCTCCAGCAAATTCTTCAGACGTTTGAGCACGTCTGGAGACCTGACCCTGCATAAGAGATTAGTTCTTTTTCTTCACCACCTACATCTGAAGGGGTGGCAAAGAGTTCATCACTCTGCGAGCTCCGTACGAGAAAGGTGACATAGAAGCCAGTCCACTTCGTTTCACATAAGAGGAGTTAGGATAAGCATATGAATAAGCAGAGAAATTCTTCGAGGACTTATGAATATAATGGTTAGAAGAATAATGCTCATATTCATAGCCCTTAAATCTTCCCTGCGAGATAGAAGTGTTAGCACGATGATGTTCATATGAGGACTTTGATCCTTTTGAGGAATTTTAACCATGTGAGGAATTCGGTCCGTATGAGGACTTGGATCCATATGAAGAATTTTGTCCGTATGAAGAATTTGATCCAGGGTTCCTATTCTTCACAGGTGGTGTCATGATGACATTCACCTGAAGACGTTCAAGGCACCTTTTGGGAACCCAGATTTTCTTCATAGGGGAACCTTTCCTGCAGTTAGTGCCAACATATCTAGCAAATACTTCACCATTCTGATTTTTGAACAGTTTATAGTTGGAGTCAAATGACTCATCAGTAGAATGAGGAGATTCACATGTAAAGCCAGATAAATTAGATGGATTTACTGGAGGTCCCTTCGCAGCAACCCATGAGGTTTTAGGATACTGCTCAGGCTTCCAGTAAGTCACATCAGCGTTGAGTTTCCTCTCAAAGGCAATACCCTCTTTCCTAGGGTTCCTGTTGAGGATCTGCTTTTTAAGCACATCACAAAGAGCATGATGCCCTTTGAGGCTTTTGTACATGCCTGTCATGTACAATTCCTTCAGCCCTGCATCATCAATGATACTAGCATTATCCTCAGATGAGGAATTAGTGATAGCAGAGACATGTGAAGAATTTATAGCAGAAGAAGCATTTGAACATTCAGGTGAAGAATTAGCAGATTCACGTTCAATGCACTTCAAACATGGAGGAACAAATTCTTCCTGAGCAGCGCTGATTTGTTGAGTAAGTAATGAATCACGCTCCTTCTGAAGATCTTCATAACTCACCCTTAGCTTTTCAAGATCTTGCTTTATTTGAAGAAATTCATAAGAAAGCTTATCATCATCAGATAAGAGAGTGTTATGATGACTTTGAAGGTTGTCAAACTTGGACTGAAGTCTCTGAAGACTTTCAGCCAAAGCTTTTGACTGATCCATTTCTTCACCCAACATATCACCGCTCTTGTTTAGCATGTATTGAACTTTTTCCAAAACTCTTTGTTGTTTAGTGGCAAGGGAAGCAAGTTTGACATAACTGGGTCCAAATTCATCATCACTGGATTCGGATAGGTAGCATTCAGTTACCTTAGCACCTTTTGCCATAAGGCATGGTGTAGAAGATGATGATTCTGGTTCGAATGCCATCGCTTTGAGAGATTCCTTGAAATCCTCAAACCAAGGATCATGACGGGTTCGATGACCTTCATAGACCTCAGAGAGACGGTCCCAGATAAGCTTTGCATGATCGAGATGCATGATATTCCTGAACTGATTTTGAGACAGATAGGAGCTGATGACGTCCTTCACCGTGAGGTTGAGAAGAGTGTACTTACGAATGTCATCAGCTTCCGCCATCTTGCACAGATCGGTAAGACCAGTCTCAGTGACGGTCCACAGCTCGCTGTTCATCGCCATGAGGCGCTTCTTCATCATGGCCTTCCACTTGGGATACTCATGACCGTCAAAGATGGGGCATGACACGGTCTTCATTCCTGTGGTCGACATAACTAAAACTCTAGGCGGTTAAACCAAAATCACACAGAGCAAGGGAGTACCTTGCTCTGATACCAATTGAAAGTGCGTTATATCGACTAGAAGGGGGTGAATAGGCGATTTTTATGAAATCTTCATTAAAGAATTTCAGGGTGAGGAAATTCCTAAGCGAAGAACTACTTGCAGCGGAATAAGTACTCAGATGCATACATGGCAGAACATAAACATGGTCATCATGATGAAATGAAAACAAGCACAGAGTACAGAAAGCGTAAGCACAGGATAACACAGGATGAAGACAAACAGACTGAAGAAATTGAACTGAGGAAATTGAGAAAGTCTTTAGTCAAAGTCTTCAAACAGATATGAACAAGCACACAACACTATAATGAGGAAATGAAAGAGTTGAGGAAATAGAACCAGTAGGCTTGGTGAAGGCAATGATTTGGTAGAGCAGTTCCAACTGCTGTGACAGTTGTACGTCTGGTTGGAGCGGCTAGGTATTTAAACCTGAGGACACACAGTCCTCACCGTATTCTCCTTGAACTAAGGTCACACAGACCTCGTCCAATCACTCGTGGCAAGTCTTCAGGTGACTTCCAAACCTTCACAAACTCGGTCACTCGGCGATCCACAATTTCCTCTTGGATGCTCTAGACCATGACGCCTAACCGTCTGGAAGACGCACAGTCTTCAAAGGTAACAAGCGTCGGATCCACGCAGGATCAATCTCTTCAGTGATGCTCAATCACTTTGGGTTTGTAGGTGTTTGGGTTTGGTTTCCTCACTTGATGATTTTCGCTCAAAGTCCTCGGAGGATGGGATGCTCTCAAATGACAAGTGTCAGTTTCTCTCGGAGCAGCCAACCAGCTAGTGGTTGTAGGGGGGCGGCTATTTATAGCCTAGGGAGCAGCCCGACATGATAAGACATAAATGACCTTCAATGATATGACCGTTAGGTGGGTAGATATTTTGGGATAGCTGGCGCGTAGCACAGCAACGGTCGGAAATTTGACTATCAAATTCCTCAGGGCTATCATGTTCCTCACTTGTAGGCAATCCGCACTGGCGAATTCCTAACTCCTCAGTCAGAACAAATTCCTCAGAGACTAGAAGAACTTCGTCTCTGTCACTGAAGAAATTGACTGAACTGTATGAGATTTCCAATGGCTTCACTCGAAGGGATTGGTAGGTGTAGGATTTTGAGTTGAGCATCACATGGAAATTTTTCCTTAGTATTTCCTCAACCCCCTTTAACAGTACGGTGTTTCCTATGACTCAAGAAAGAGAAAATGAAACTACGAAAACAAAAGTCTTCATGCTTCATGTTCCTCGAATGAATACCAAGTCTTCAAGGTCACACCAATTTCTTCACTTTCAAAGTCTTCAGAAAGTCTTCAGAAATCCAAAGTCTTCAGTCGAAGACATTCATTTTTAGGGGTCGACATTCTCTGTAAATATCAAACTCCTCATAGACTTATAGTCATGTGTACACTCACAAACGCATCAGTCCCTTAACATATAAGTCTACAATACACCAAAATCACTAAGGGGCACTAGATGCACTTACATTTACGATCCATCTTGGTGAGATATATGCCTCTCTGGCCCGCCGACTGAAAGTGTGTGTGTGTGGGGGGGTGCTACATCGCACTTTGCTAGGTGAACCCAGTTGGGGGCATGCATTCATAGCTTAATTAGGATTCCCTTCGTAGCGACACGAGGGGGGTGGGGAGCTGCTAGCTACTTCGCACTTTGCTAGGTGAACCTCATTTGGGGGGAGGGGGCATGCTCATAGCTTAGGATTCCCTTCGTGCCGACACGAGGGGGGGCTGCTAGCTACTTCGCACTTTGCTAGGTGAACCTCGGTTGGGGGGGGGGCATGTGCATTCATAGCTTAGGATTCCCTTCGTGCCGACACGAGGGAGGGGTGGCTGCTAGCTACTTCGCACTTTGCTAGGGTGAACCTCAGTTGGGGGGGAGGGCATGCATTCATAGCTTAGGATTCCCTTTGTGCCGACACGAGGGAGGGGGTCTGCTAGCTACTTCACACTTTGCTAGGTGAACCTCGGTTGGGGGGCATGTGCATTCATAGCTTAGGATTCCCTTCGTGCCGACACGAGGGAGGGGTGGCTGCTAGCTACTTCGCACTTTGCTAGGGTCAACCTCGGTTGGGGGGAAGGTCATGCATTCATAGCTTAGCTAGGATTCCCTTCGTGCCGACACGAGGGAGGGGGGCTGCTAGCTACTTTGCACTTTTCTAGGTGAACCTCGGTTTGGGGGCATGCATTGATAGCTTAGGAATCCCTTCGTGCCGACACGAGGGATGGGGGGTTGCTAGCTCTACTTCACACTTTGCTAGGTAAACCTCGGTTGGGGGCATGCATTCATAGCTTAGGATTCCCTTCGTGCCGACACGAGGGAGGGGGGCTACTAGCTACTTCGCACTTTGCTACGGTGAACCTCGATTTGGGGGGGGCATGCATTCATAGCTTAGGATTCCCTTCATGCCGACACGAGGGAGGAGGGGGGCTGCTAGCTACTTCGCACTTTGCTAGGTGAACCTCGGTTGAGGGGGAGGGGGCATGCATTCATAGCTTAGGATTCCCTTCATGCCGACACGAGGGGGGTGGGGGCAAGCAATACCGTGCGCTTCGCGAGAGAGGTGCCACATCGAAGTTGCATTTGGTATTTGAAAATCAAATCACCCTCTTGATACATAAATTTGGTCCACATGCAAGTGTGTTCATGTTCTGACCCTCTCCCGCGTCATTTTTCGCCAAATTTATGAACATTAGACAAGTCGAAGGACACAACAGACACGGTTCACTCAAACTAACCGTGTGCCACGCCGATGCACCTGTCACACACACATCCGCACAGTACATTGGGCTCCACGAGGCCCCCCCTCTCAAAAATATCTGCCCGCCTCGAGGGTTTTTCTGTTTCATAACACACGGTTGCTATCTCCGGACCGTGTGCGATGTTTCTTGTTCCCAATCCCGCCTGCATCCCTAGAAAATATCTGCCCGCCTCGAGGGTTTTTCTGTTTCATAACACACGGTTGTTATCTCTGGACCGTGTGCGATGCACTATCATCAAAATTTTCAATAGCCCGTCATTTCACTCCCGTGTTTGACTCCTGCGTAGTAAAAGTTTCAGTACCCGCGTCATTTCCTCAAACACCCCACGCCCCCCTCCACACACACACACACACACACCAAAACCTCCTCGGGCGTGCGCGCGCACACACACACACACCATCCCTCCCTTCCTTGAAACCCTAGCAAAGTCCCCATCATCGTCGCCGCCGCCGCCGCAAGGCCTCCATTGTCAACATCTGCCGGTTTGCCCGTGCAGCTTACCCACCGATCTCCATACCCAGGCCGCCCTGAGTTTCTTAGATGACGCCTACCAAACGCCCCCTTTCCCACAGATCCCCATCCCCCACTCCAGAGCGTCGCAGCCTAAGCCCGGCTACGCTTCCCGTGGAGCTCGAGGAGCGACTGGCCCAAAAGAGGTGTATAGCGGTCTCTTCGCCCGACGTCGCCGAGGAAGCTGACGACCATTACTGGCGGCAGGCACTCAAGCAGCGGGCTAGTGTATGCGGGCATGTCTCGTCCGCCGGCTACGACATCGAGGTCATCGACAGCGATGCCCCGAGGTGGGTTGTGTCACAGGTTAAGTGGCCCACCCCCCACCCCTCGGGTTCAACCGCCGTCGATCTCATCCATGGCCCCGCCGCTGATCTCCTCTGGCTCGCTATCAACAATTTGCCATTCTACATCGCCATCGAGCCCCTTTTGTCATTTATGAAGGACACGTTCTGCGACGCTGGCTTGGGATCCACAGCTTCCAAGTCAGACCTCATCGACGGCGACCACGAGGAGGGCACCCTCTCCGGCTCTTCCAAGGGGAAAGGGCCCATCTGCTCTTCCAAGGGGAAAGCGCCTGTCTGCGACATCAGCGAGGGCACCCTACAGCCGTCCTCTTCCAAGGGGAAGGAGCCCGTCTGCGACAACATGGAGCGCATCCAGGGTCCGTGCTCTTCCCACGGGAACGAGCCCATCCGTGACAAGTGAGGAAACCCATGATTTGTTTTGTCGTGCCTCTTCACAAGGGGAAACCCATGATTTGTTTTGTCGAGTCCCTTTTGTAGTGTAGTGAGAATATGTCCAGTTTTAATTGCTATATCTGGTTGTTTGCAGTATGCCTTGTTTATTTCAGTTGTTCACAATGTGATGCTCTATATGTGCAATTATTTACTGTGCAGTACATTTCATCAATCCAGTTTTAAACATACCGATAGGAATGCATATATTTGCTTGTTGTTAAGCCTGTTATAGCTAGCATATGCCTCTTTTAAAGTTTTTTTTGATTGTTCGGTTGTTTGTAGTTAGCATATGTTCAGTTTCAAATGCTATCTTTGGTTGTTCGTAGTATGCCTTGTTTATTCCAGTTATTCACAACGTGATGTTCTATATGTGCAAGTATGAACTGTGCAGTTCAATTTCATCAGTACCAGTTTCAACAATACCACTATGAATGACTACATTTGGTTGCTGCATCTTGTAGTTAACACGCCTTTCCATTTTTATTTAACCATAACCAGTGTACTTAGACCGGCACAATACCAGTTTGAATGACCATGTTTGCTTGTTGTTAAATGTTAGGCCTGTTGCAGTTAGCACACCTTTCCACTTGTTTTGCTTTACTAGCGTGCTTAAACCTGCACACTGAAGCTATCTTTTGGAGATTATTTTGTCTGCCATGTGTAATTTTGGTTGATGTTTAGCCTGTTGTGCTTAACATGCTTCTTGATGTACCTACACAGGACAATTTTGGGAACGACTGTTGTTTTCCATCGAGGTTAGTTTCATCCCATGGCTTATATCTGCTCACTGTTCAGGATATCGGTAGCTGGTACCATATAGGCCGGCGGCTGATAAGGGACTAATCGGTGAATCGGACTTTTAACTGAATATATCTGCAACCCATTTTTCCTTAGGTTAACTAGGGCCATATGTAATATATCTGAGGCTACATAGCAACATGCACTGTACTTAATGTCTAAATATGCAATCCTAGGCTACATAGCAACAAGGAAGAGTGTTACATTAATGTTCTAATGATGTCTAGATATACGTAGAAGAGCAGCAGCAACAACAGCAACAACACAGCCATGTCTGGATACTCAACTTAGCTAGAGGTAGAGTTAGTTTCTAGCTCATTACTAACCCTGAACTAACTCCATCCAAAGAGTTGTTTGGATGGCAGGGTTAGATTGACAATAAATGCACTAGGAGAACTAGCTCCAATTAGCACCTCTTGGGTTGGATACTAGTTTTTTTGGGTGGGTTATAGATGCAACTAGCTCAAACTAGCCCTCATGTTTAGATATACTTTAGGGCTATTTGAGCCCAAACTAGCACAAACTAACTGTAACCCGTGGATACAGCAGCAGATAATTTGTAAGAATGAAGTAAACTCCTTCCGGCCCATAATATAAGATGTTAATTCATCTAATATGTGAGTATATTGGATGTTATAAGATACTCCCTCCGTTCCTAAATATTTGTCTTTTTAGAGATTTCAAATGGACTACCACATACGGATGTATATAGACATATTATAAAAGAGTGTTGTACTACATCATTGTGCAATTGCTGTTTAGCTTCTAATATTAACTTGGTGCTTTTAGGTACATATGTCATTGGTAAAGATCCGCGTTTCGACCCTTTCTGCGTATGGGGCAATGAGATATCGATGAACCAGCATCAAGTGAGGAAGCTGATAAAGATTGTTAGTAAAATGGGTCCAAATATAGCAATTAAACTATTTGTTTACACTTTATCCAAGACAACAGCGAACTGCAGGATGGTAAGTAAGAACTCTGCAGCCTTCTTTTTATTGCCCATAATGAGTTGTGTTAGATGACAATGTCTGAATCTTTTTCCTTTGCAGTGGTTGCCAAAGCAGTTTACTCAAGATTACCTCTCAAACTACATGATTGGTGGGCATGCAAAGGTTAAAGTATTTCTACTAGAACACGATGATTATCTAGATGTTTTCATGAAGACCGTGAAGGATGGGCGGTTGGCCATCACAAGGGGTTGGACTAGAGTCGTGCATGCTTTCTGCATGGAGGAGGGCACAATATGGGCATTCCGCTTCACCTTGTTCAGCAACCAGAATATATTTTGCCTCTTTCTTTACCGTCTTTAATAGTACAAGTATACAATTGTGGTTCATCATTCTTTATTTGGTTCTTATGTAATTCTTGAACATATGTACCTATGAATCGAATAATGCATTGGTTGTTTGAACCTGATGGATATGAATAAAGCTGTAGCATACATTCAAATTCAAATCCAAATCCGGTACAATTTGGAAAAGCAGCAATTAAATTACGGTGAAATTACGCTCTCCAGGTTGTTACGGCACTCCAGGTTGTTACGGCACACACGGTTGGTAAAACACAAACGTTTGCGATATGCACCATAATCCGAGATGGTTCACAGAGAGGAAACGTGTGCAAGCATGCACACGGTTGCCGTTTGCAAAGCGTGTGCGATGTCAAACAATATCACAAACGGTGCGGGCAAACTAAACGTTTGTGTTAGTTGCCTTATCATACACGATTCGCAACCATGAATTGTTTCTGATGAAGTATGCATTGTAAACGTTGCACCATAGAATAGCGTGTGCGATAGTTGTCGTGTACGACGATGTTACGACGGCCCGACGTTTGGTAATCCAGTCCGACACTCGTACGACGATTAGCTAATCTTCTTAATGGTGAACCGTTTGTGATGGGCCGCACATCATACACGTTCTATAATAGTGAACCGTTTGTGATGGGTCGCGCATCGTAAACGTAGCACCACAGAATACCGACTGCGATGGCAATGCGAGCAGAAACGAGTAGGAGTACTGCAGGGGCCTTATCCCCGACGGTTTCTGGGTCATGTGGGAAGGACCCCCCTATCGCCCACACTCACTTGGCGACGGTTCCAAATGCCATCGCGGAAAGGGGTTAAAAACCGTTTGTTTAGGACTAACGCGCACCAGTGGCACACGTGAAGGATTCCCGCTGTAGGGTGTTGCAATACGTTCATGATTCGCTTATGGTGGGTTGCTAGAGTGACAGAAGCTTAAACCCGAGTAAGGGGATTGTTGCGTATGGGATAAAGGGGACTTGATACTTTAATGATATGGTTGGGTTTTACCTTAATGATCTTTAGTAGTTGTGGATGCTTGCTAGAGTTCCAATCATAAGTGCATATGATCCAAGGAGAGAAAGTATGTTAGCTTATGCCTCTCCCTCATATAAAATTGCAATGACGACTACCGATCTTGTTAACAATTGCCTAGGACAATTCCGCACACCGACCCATCATTATTCCACACTCGCTATTTATAATATATAGTAATATATTCTACATTTATGTTAACATCACCTACTTTTATATTTTAGTTCTCCGATATCAAGCAAAGTTATCCTCTTCATACCCACAATGTAGTTTTATTTCTCGTTTCCAGTTGGAAGCAAACGTTCGGTGTATGTAGAGTCGTATTAGTGGCAGATAGGATTTGAGAGAATATTGATCTTACCTTTAGCTCCTTGTGGGTTTGACACTCCATACTTATCACTTCCGCCATTGGCAATTGCTACAATGATTCCTTGCACTTGGGGATTATCAGCCCCCGAGGGGCAGGAGCCCCCTAGATTGGATCTCTCTCTCTCTGTTTCTTCTTTGTTTTGCATTCCTAATTTTTAGCCGAACACCATTTCTTAAATATCCGGAGATCTGTAACTCCGATTGGGCTGAAATTTTGAGGGGATTTTTCTCCGAATATTAGCTTCCTTGCACAAGAAGGACACCCCCAACTGACTCACAAGATGGCCACAAGTGCAGGGGTGTGTTTCTTGAGCTTGTGGGGCATGTGGGCCACCTCTTTTGTTGATTATTGCGCCAAAAAATCCCACATATTCCATAAAAATTCATTGTAGCTTTTTATCGCAATTCGACTTCGTTGGATATGGATTTTCTACGAAATACAAAAACATGCAAAAAATAGGAACTAGCACTGGGCACTAGATTAACCTAAAAATCATATAAATTGTTGCCGAAAGTATGTGAAAATAGTAGAATAAGGGCATGAAACAATAAAAAATATAGATACGTTAGAGACGTATCAATGAGCCACTAGATTTCCTCGTACAGGAGATATATGTGACCCAATTCAACCATTACATGTAATATTCAAATATTTCGTGGTGCGATCTGATGCGTCATCGAGATGGTCCAATGTGTCTAACTTCTATAAGGAACCATGCATTTGTAGAGTAGATTCCTCAGATTATTGATCTAAGAGCAAATCATCGTGAGGATAGGATAAAATCCATCGAAATGTATAATGCCATGGAATTTAGTTCATGACCATTTGATGATTCCTGCCTAGATTGTGGCTTACCTGTGGAGCTTTTTAGCACTTACTGTACATACCAAAAATGGTCTTGCGGAAGCACTTATCAAAAGGATAAAGTTTATAGCAAGATAGCTCCTATATAACCAAAATCTCCCAACTCCTTGTTGGGGACATGCAATTTTACATACTGCACTGTTGATACAAATTCGTCCAGCTACAGATTATATGCCCCCCTCGTTGCAGTTAGTACGTGGAAATCTACAAGTATTTCCCATCTGCGATAATTCAGTTGCGTTGGATACATACCGATTTACCACCGCAATGTACATCTATGTGCTCTCATAGAGAAATAGGGATTTATGTGAGGTACAATTCTCCGTCAAACATAAAGTACCTAAAGTCTCTGGAAGAGGACTTGTTTATGACCTAGTACGCTGGTTGTATTTTGATGAGGGCATTTTTCGGCATTAGGGGGAGATAAGAACCACATTGAATGCTGGGAAATAGAATGAGATGTGAATAGACATCCAGTCCTTAGTTCCACGTACAAATGAATCTGAACTGGAGGTTCAGAAGATTACCAATTTGCAAAGTATCGCAAATAATCTATTAGTTGCATTTAGTGAGTATAAAGGTGTCACCAAGTTAAATATTCCCATAATGAATGTGCCTAAGAGAGTGGATGTGACCCATAGGTCCACTCGGCCACCCAAGAGGGGGAGAAATATGGACACGAGAGGATAAAGCTTTATGGAAGCGTCCGCGGGGAATGAGGAATCCTCAAACACAGTAAATGCAAGTCAACTTCATGTTGACATTGAACCTAGGGTTGAAGGACACCTGAAGGATGTTGGACACATCCAGGATCCAACACGAGTGTGCACACAAATTTTGGTGTTGGGACATCGGAAGAACTTGACTCAATTGTTGTGGAAAATCATGAAAAGTCAAAAGGTAATGATGAAATCTCCACTATGTATATGGATTTGGGAGAATCATATAATAAATACTACATTATGTCGACATTTATTTCTCCTCAAGAATTGTAAAAGACCATGAATTGGATCTAGAACTTAAGTCCACGCATGGTTGAGTGTCTTGAACGCTCATCAATTGAGGAGGCGTCCGCTCTCAAGAAGAGGGGGTATTGACCTGATCAGTATTACCCACTCATCTGAATGTGTTCCCGGGGGGAGCATAATGAGTTTTTGTTCATGAGAGGAATGAAAACAATGAGGTGGTGAGACAAGAAGCGAGGCTTGTAGCACAAGGTTTCACGCAGAGACCCGTCATCTATTAAGATATGAAATATATTCTCCTATTATAAGTGGATAGCATTATGATATTTCATATCACTGGCAATGAATAATGAATTTGTATATCCTACTGATGGATGTTGTGACTGCATAGTTGTATGAGACACTTGATTCAGATATCTTTATGATAGTTCCGAGGGAATAAAGATTCTAGATTTAGTCGCAACATGTATTGCATAAAGCTTCGAAAGTCATTTTATGACTTGAAGTAGTTGGCAAGGATCTAGTATAACCAACTGAGTGAGTTCCTTTGTTAGAAGGATTACTCAAACAATGATGATTGCTCACGTATGTTCATCAAGAAATCCAAAGAAAGATTGTGTATTATTTTTGTGTATATTGTTTATTTGAATATCATTAGAACTACATCAAAATTACATGGGATGAGCACATCATCTTAAGACAGAGTGTAAGATGAAAGATTTGGTTAAGACCAAAACTTCGCTTGAGTTTGGAACTTGAGTGTATTCCTTCGGGAATACTTGTTCACCGGTCTACATTTATCCATGAGACTGTTGAAAATTTCAACATGGATAAGTTATGTCCATTAAACAACTATGGTTGTGAGATCTCTTGCAACAGAGATTAAAACCCATTTAGACCTAAGGGCGGTCATGAAAAGATATTGGGATATGAGTTTCCATATCTTGGTGCACTGGAGCACTAGTGTACCTAGTAAACTGCATCAGGCACGGACCATAGACTGGTTTTCTGTTCTAGAATGGAGGTACAACCTTCTCTTGAAAGTCGAATAGACAAACTTTAGTGACTACATCTGCTAATCATTCTAAAATCATTGATTTGTATGAAGCACCATGCAAATTTTTTCACAGAATGATGAACTTTGTTGAAAGTTCAAGTAGGGTTGATTAGTAGGAATCACCCACTATTATCTAAGAAGACAGTGTTGTTAGTATTACGCAGATGCAAATAGGTTATAAAGAGCAACATTAGAATGTGTATTGCTGTTAGAGTACTTTCTTCCCTACGAGTTGAAAAGAGAGAAGATAAATATTTTGCAAAGCAAAGTCATGTGTGATCTTGATTTGATGAAATATGTTAATGGAATTGGCATGAGATGACTTTTTATTGCAAGGCTCAGGGGAAGTGTACTCCTCAACGATAACCTCTTCGAGATGTCTGGATCTTTGATATTGCACTCTTTTCCTGTATGAGTTTTCTCCTATATGGTTTCTCATAGAAGGTTTTTAATGAAGCAATAATAATACAAGCATTGTGATATATCATTTTCTCCTTATTTTCCCATTGGGTTTTTCAAAGGTGTTTTCATGGCATAGACTCTTTCAAGATAATACTGCATGGAAAAGCATGGATTAGGGAAAGTGTTAGGATTAATTATCTATCTAGTTAAGGGATTAATCCCTGCTTGTTATCAACTGTCATGTTGGTTCCATCCCAAACCGAGCCCCCCCCCCCCCCCGCGTACGGGCGCCTGTCCAAGTGCTATATATAACACTTCATCTAATAGAGAGAAGATGACTGTTCATTTATTCTTTCACTTGTTTTTAATAGTTCTGTCACAACCATGACCCTAGGTACATACACTCTCTAGTGTGGTCAAATATACACATAGATTTGAAAAAACTCATAGAAAATCATGTCATAATGCAAATGGAATGTTATGGATATACCACCTTCGTATTAAAATATAAGATGGTTTTGTAGGCAAGGTAATACTAATTAAATTGCGCATTTCATATCATTAGAGATGTCATGAACTCGTGATGCACCGATGACTACGATGCCGCTTGCTCCCCGTCTTCCAATCGGAGTTTAGTTTTTTTAGAACTCGTCTGACTTCATGTGTGCGCTTGATCTAAGAAGAAAGGGGAATCCCATAAGCAGTATACTTAGAGCAAGTCCAATGCGCTGACCCAAATGGTCTGCGCGTGTCCGTTTGCATTGGAACAGACCAAAACAATGGCCCAAACCCAAAAAACGTCTGCTCGTTGTCCGTCTGGACGCACTTCAGGCCCAAATTTGCACCCATTCGCGTCCATGCGGATGCGAGACGGATGTGTTGCATTTTCGTTCGGTGTCTGCCACGGCCCCACCTGTCGGCGGCACAACCACCACCCGCGGTCGTATTAAACTTGACCACCTACCTCGGGCCCGCTTGGTAGTGTGTGGAAGCACCGAGTCATCGTCCTTTTTAATGCAAGCTTGCGGGGGCGGGCGGCCTCATCCACTTCCCATCCCCTCTCCATATCTGGCCACGCTTGCCCCCTCGTCGGGAACAACAAAACCCTAGCCATGGGTTTCTTTGGCAAGAGCAACGGGGAGCTCCACGCCAGCTCCAGCTCGTTCCATGCGCCTCCTCCTCCGCCGCCATCGGCTCCTCCATGCTGCGGGCCACGGGTCAGGTTGTACATCCCGGTGCACCAAGCGCACTGGCACTAGCAGTACCGCCAATCGCTACCATATCCGGATGTTAACCTGCCCCATAAATGGCATTTGGACACACCGCATCCTGGTGCCGGCGGTGCCGCGGTCTCCGCCGACGCACGCAGAGGAGGTCCGCAAGCGTTGCGCCTTTCTTATGTCGGAGTAGTGGCGTCTCCATGCCTACACGTCGGACTCCCCTAATTGGGAGGTCTGATTCGCGACAGAGCACGCCATGGCCCGCCGTGGCGGCGTGTAGCTCAACCCCGGCTTCGTGTCGCCGCCCCTAGAGGTCACGCCGGAGGAGGAGGAGGCGGCCTACCAGGCCGCACTGGAGGCGGCGCTGCAGTGCACTCTGGAGGAGAGCCAACACGAGGAGGACGCGCAATGTCAGCGACAGGGGACTGTGTCCACCCCCCGCCACCGCCGCCTACCGTCGAGCCCAAGCCCGAGCCTAAGCGCACGTCCACAGTGCCCACGGAGCCCGCTCCGGAGATGTACATGTAGACTGCCATTATCGTGAGTGGGTGAGCGCGCGAGCCGTCCACATGGACATATCGCCGGAGCAGGAGGCGGCCTACCTCGAGCGATGGAGGCAGGACTGGCTGGCGGAGGAGCGGGCCGACGGACGCTAGCTGCAGGCCGAGCGTGAGGAGGAGGAGCATCGCGCCCGATGGGCACGGGAAGAGGAGGAGGAGGAGCACCATGAGCAGCAGGAGGAGGAGCGCGCCCGCCGCACAGTGCTACTTGTTAGTTGCGTTGGGATTTTACCCGAAGAGGAGAGGAGATGCAACACAATAGATATAATCATTTCCCTCAGTGAGGACCAAGGTATCAATCCAGAAGAAGAATCACGCAGAGCCCCGTGAACAACACCTGCACACACAAAAGCAAATACTTGCACCCAATGCGGGCAAGCGGGTTGTCAATCACCTTGAACTCGTTACTTGCAAGGATCAAATCTTATATAGGTAGATAGATAAATTGCAAAACAAAATAAAAGATAAAAAATTGCAGCAGAGAATATTTTGGTTATATATATATGATAAAAGTAGACCTGGGGGCCATAGTTTTCACTAGAGGCTTCTCTCACGAACGCATAACATACGGTGGGTGAACAAATTACTACCGAGCAATTGATAGAAAAGCGTAAAGTCATGACGATATCTAAGGCAATGATCATGTATATAGACATCACGTCCGAGACAAGTAGACCGACTCATGCCTGCATCTACTACTATTACTTCATCTATCAACCGCCATCCAACATGCATCTAGGGGATTAAAGGGCTGTTTGGTTTCTAGCAACATCTTGCCACACTTTGCCACACCCCACCTTAGGCAAATTTGACCAAGTTAGGTGGGTGTTTGGTTCTAGTCACACCTAAGGCAAGAATTTTTTATGGTAAGTGAACCCCACATGTCATAGACACAGAAAGTGTGGCAAGATTTCCTTAGGCAAGCCAAAGCGTGGCTAACAATTTGAGCAACTCAAGTTAGGCAAGTGTCGCAAAAATAATGTGGCAATATATGACAAACATAGTCACAATCCAAACAGCCCCTAAGTTAATGAAAACAGAGTAACGCCTTAAGCAAGATGACATGATGTAGACAAAGTAAACCCAATCAATATGAATAAACCTTGTCGTTTTACCCTTAAATGGCAACAATACAAATACATGTCTTGTCCCTTTCTGTCACTGGGATAGAGCACCGCAAAATTAAACCCATCATAAAGCACCTCTCTCACCGAAGATAAATCAATCTAGTTGGCCAAACCAAGCGGATAAATCAAAGAGAAATATAAAGCTATAACAATCATGCATAATAAAGTTCAGAAAAGACTCCATTAATATTCATAAATATTCAGATCATAAACCCATAATTCATTAGATCCCAACAAATACACCGCAAAAGAAGATTACATCGAATATAACTCCAAGAACATCGAGGAGAACATTGTATTGAAGATCAAAGAGAGAGAAGAAGCCATCTAGCTACTATATATGGACCCATAGGTTTGTGGTGAACTACTCACGCATCATCGGAAGGCAGCAATGATGATGTAGAAGCCCTCCGTGACCGATTCCTCCTCTGACAGAGTACCGGAAAACACCTCTAGATGGGATCTGGAAGAATAGAAACTTGGAGCGGCGGGAAAACTGTTTCGGATGGCTCTGTTGGTTTTCAAATATTTGAGAATTTATAGAAGTGGAATTATGTCAGATGGAGCCCCATGGGGCCCACAAGGCAAGCCCTGTTGCCTTGCCGTCTCCTCGGTTGCTGTCTGGTATCCTCCTGAAGCTTCTAGGATCTCTCTTGTCCAGGGGAAAATCGTCAAAAAATTTCGTAGCGTTTGGACTCTGTTTGATACTGATTTCCTGAAAAACAAAAACAACCAGAAACAACGACTGACACTTGACACTGGGTTAATAGGTTAGTCCAAAAAATGATATAAAACATAAAAAAATTATATAAAACATCCAAGATTGATACTATAATAGCATGGAACAATTGAAAATTATAGATACAGAGACGTATCACGCAGCCATGCCACCGTCGGAGTAGACGCTAGAGGAGTTGGCGCGACTGGCGTGGGAGACCGCCTTCCCGTGGGCTGGGGCGCCTCTAGCCTTCGTCGACCTCATCGACGACGACGGCAAGGCCTATGGTAGCGTGCGGGCACGTTTTCAATTTTTTTTATGTTTTCTTAATGTTTAATTGGACTTTGGCCGGCGGTTGACTGACCATTTAATGTTTAGCTATGTTTAATTCGGCCACATATTTTTGAATTTGTTTTTTTGGACGCGGAAAAAATGCGTCGGCCACCCATTGGGCGACGCGGCTGATCCAAACTAAAAAGCGAACAATCCTATCCGTTTGGCCGACCCGAACACATGCGTTTTTGTTCGTATAAAGTAGTCTCAAAACCCGTATCACGTGACACATGGGTAAGCCATCCAAACAATTAAGAAAAAAACATCTCGAAACCCACGACAAAAAAGCTTTTGAATTTGTTTGGGCCCACCCAACCCAATCCAACCCATCAAAACATTTCTTTACTGTGCCTACCACCCCACCACATCTATGTTACTGCCGTCTTGACTTGAATGGTTGGCTGCTTCCATCCTTTCCCCGCAAGATTGGTCGTCGGAGCCCTCTCTCCGGTCCGGCCACCCCACCGTAACTTCCTAATTTGCAGCACCGCCCAACTACTAAACGCTTAGCTAAGCAACTACACAAAATCCCCTTTCCGTCCGAGTAAGCGACGCGCCCTCCAAGTCCTTGCTCGCTGGGAGCCTCTCCCGTTCGAAATCGATCTAGGGTTTCGCCCGCCTGCCCGCCGGCCATGGACCTTCCGGCCGGCGCCGGCGACGGCGACGGGAGGGAGCCTGGGAGGGCCGGCTTCGAGCGCGCCTGCCGCCTGCCCAACACCGTCCACTCCGAGATCGCCGCCGCTCTGCCGCTCCCCACCCTCCCCGCTACGCTCGGCACGGACCTCCACGACCACGACGAGCCCCTCGCCGAGCCCGACCGCCCCGACATGATCATGCAGGCGGCTGCCATCGCCCGCATACTCGCCAGCACCGACATCTCCCACCTGTTAGTCACCCTTCCCTCCCCTTCCCTTCTCGCTCGCTCGCTCGCTGCTCCCGCCGGGAATTTCGCCCCACTCAGTTCCATTTTCATGTAAACATCGCAGGGGCTTCACGGAAGCCGATCACGTCGCGGTGGATCCCAGCGAGTGCTCCTTGCTCTGGAGGGAGGTGCTCAAGCACAACCCCGACGCCTTCAAGTTCAAGCCCCGCACTCCCCAACCTCCTCCTTCGCAAGGTAAACGCAGCCTTCCTTAGGCCGCTCCGGCTAGCTAGCTACCCATGTAACACAATGCTCGTTATGTTTCCGCCCATTGAAATGGACAGGGTACTTGTCTGGACTCTTCAGGTTACTAGCTTCTGTGGTTGACTTGATAGCTACTGTACTAGCTTACCAGCTTCAACTCTCGAACTCCTGTATGAACAGTACTTCGATATCACTTTACTTGGACTGGACTTATATGCTGTTGTATCTCTATCATGCTGCCCGAGCGCTGGTGTGAATTTTCATGGTAGGTAGCATCGTGGTTGCTTGTGTTGGAGTTGCTGCTCTGGTAGATGTCAAATTTCTTGAGCAAGCTCAGTTTCGTGCCATGGAATTTCGTTGGAAAAAATAACTGCTATGCCACGCCATTCCACTATTTGGTAAACCTAGTGTGGTGTATCATTTTGTTTTTCGTATGTAATGTAGCTAAGCAGAGCAGAATTTAGTGGCTTTCGAGTCCATACTGAACAGAATTTAGTCAGAAGCCATTTCTTGTAACGCTAGGAGTTGAAATGTCAGTGGTTCCTTGTCGGGGACAGGGTTTCCGAATGTCACAGTGCTGAGCTTCTGTTTAGCCCCTTGATGATGTATGGTCGTTAATAAGGTGATGCAGTACAGAATTTGCTGCTTCCTCATCTTTCTTATTGGACATGTCTCTATATCAGTACCTCAAATACTTATAGTTCCATGAATTAACTGGCACGGTAGACAGCGCTTTGACCTAATATTGCCTGAACATTTTCGAATGTGGACTATGGTGTCTGATTTGCAGGGCTTGGTGAAATAGTATCCAGTGGTCCATATTATTTTGGCAGTGGCCCATATAATATAAATAGTTCTCTTCACGATAAATCAAGCCACTCAAGTCCTAGCTTAAGTATTAGTGGTAGTTCCACCACTCCACTGTTGCACTTAGCCGCCTTGACACGCTCATGTGTTGGCATTGCTCACTTATTCAGTATGCAGTGGGTTTCCTTCCTGGAACAGAACTAATTCAAAGGCTGCCCTGTTCATTTATCTAACTTAGTGCATATGCAGGTAAGTTCTATTGTTTAAAACCTTTATTTTTTGTTATTTTGATGCATATATGACCTATACCTAGCACTACTGCTATAAAATATGTCTGTTTCTTTCTAACAGTTTTTGAACTGTCTAGAAGGCAACATGCTGGAATTCTGGAAATATACACCGACAAGTGGAATGAACACTAATTTAAGCTATATTTTAACTATACACACACACACACACACACAGTAATGCTATTCATCACCCAGGGTGTTGAATAAGTTTTTTTACACCCAAGGTTTACTTACGTCATTACATTTTGTATACGTATAATTACGTTCATATTGATTAACTACACAAAAATCGGTATAAGAAAGTAAGATATGAGTCATAAAACCACAAAATATACATTTATATGTATATGTTATACTATATTTTACATTCGTAATTTTACGTCAACGTAAAATATCCTTTTCGACCGGCATACATTTTCTTACCTTCTCTTTTCACTTCCGATGTAAGACAAAATTTACAGGACGTAAAAAGGTTATTCTTCATCCTGGGTATGAATAGTCTGACTATATATGTTTCAATTAATGGTTGGCATTAGCTGGTACCTAGCTCTTTGGACTTGTTTAAACGATGTCTTTTGATGGCTTGGATAGTAACTGAAGTCCCCAGATTAGGCCTCAGTAGACTAATGGTAGCACAAGTGGAGAGATCAATTTTTGCTCAACCATTTGATGCCCGCTTTGCTCTTGCCTTCCTCAAATTTATGCACAAACATTACACTTCACGGCTTCTGTCATCTGACCACGGCAGCACCACACAGCTCCATGCTCCATTCTATGTTGGCTCCATTTCTACTCTCTCTTTGTGCAGAAGCTCTGGCCAGTGGCCATCACCAGTTTTCGACTAATTATCGTCTCCTTTTTAGTGAGTTTTTCCAGTTGTTGCCCGGGCGTTAGTCACCTATCTTTCATAGATACTTAGGTTGCGGCAACTTGTTAAAACTATGGTTATTAATTCAGGCTCTATGAAGCTTTTGATAGATAATATTGTTAAGGAGTATTAGTATTCGTCTAGGAGTTCGTATTAGTCTACATTTCTTTCCTTGTACCCCAAGTACACATATATATGCCCCGTGCAATAGAGGTAAGTTGCATCCATAACAAAGGCACAAAAGGAGCAGCCTATTTTCTAGATTAATATGGTAATGTTGCAGTCACTCTTTTAAATCTATTTCAGCATCTTTGTTTGCTGCTCAAAATGGGAATGCAGCATCAGCATTTTGGCCTGCTATGTCACGTCCTGTCAATGGGGATCCCAAATAGTTGACCATTTGCAAATAGAGTTACAGCCTCGAGTTATAATCAAGTAGCATGACCAAATAGGCCTTTACCGGCTTAATGTGCCATTTATGGTTTATTTATCATATCCTCAGAACAATTCTAGTCCTTCTATTACTGTACCAGCAGATACAAAAATAGTATACCGAGAACCATCTAGGTTCTAAAGTTCCTACTTTGCCTTGTGAGCGTTTGCTGTAGTGTGTCTGATAAATGTTTGAGCATGGCAAATTCCACGTGGCAACAGCAGGATGTCTATATGGAGCCAATTCATTATAGGCTAGTAGGTTTTCAATGCAAATGTTTATACATATGCACTAAAAATATTTTATGCTCCAGCTACTCACCTTCTATTTCAGCAGTCCTCCTGAACCTTAGCGCAGCGGTAAAGCTGTTGCCTTGTGACCATGAGGTCACAGGTTCGAGTCCTGGAAACAGCCTCTTGCAGAAATGTAGGGAAAGGCTGCATACAAAAGACCCAAAGTGGTTGGACCCTTCCCTGGACCCTGCGCCAGCGGGAGCTAAGTACACCGGGCTGCCCTTTTTAGTCCTCCTGCGTGATTCTTGTCTTCGGGAAACACGCAAATAATATAATCTAACTAGTATACTCAGATCATCGAGTTTGCAGAAAAGAAAAAAGAAAGCTAATTAATAATTATTATCCAGAGTTGAACCCGAGAATTACGTTGGTGGTTCCTGACCAGGGTTCGATTCCCGAGCAGTTGGGGTGAAGAAGCTCTTTTTAAAGTAAATGGTTGATTCTTTTTGGAAATTTGCTTTCTGTTAATAACGTCGATGGTACATGGCTCTATAGAAGTTGATAGATTGGATGGTGTGCTATTGTTGTAAGTTATTTTTGGGCACTTCTATGTGAACTGTTCCTGGTGCATCACATGCGAACTGTGAAGTAGAAAATTTCTAGTTTTCTTCATTTTGTCTCTTCTTATACTGGCAATATTATAGGAGTACTAATTTGCTAGTTTGGCCCTCAGTATTGTCATGTCAACTTAAAAACATTTTTAGTGCAGTGCTAATGTATATACTCTGCTTGTTCTACCCCGGTGCAACTTCTGTTGAACCTAACATTCAAGCCCACAATTTATTGTCCTAACAAAAAAATGTAGCTTACATATGGATTTTTAATGTGTTGCATATTATTTCTATATTAAGCTTTCTTGTCTCACTATGTAATTCCGTGTTACGTTGGTCAAGTTTTTCAGGTCTGCTTGATGGTCAGGAATATCATAATCGAGAACGCGAGAAGCAATTCGAGGATCTTGCACCTAATCTGACTAAAGCACGGAAGGATCATCCATTTCCTCCAGATGACACCAGCTCACACCGAGAGGATCTTCATGTATGTTAGATACCAATGGTTTTGCGTCTTACCAATGTTCAGTTCCTTGTGACCACTTTGTCTTTGTGCTAACATGCTTTCTGTTGCAGAATGAACTCTCACCAGATTCAGTTGCTTCAAGGAAACCGAAAGTGAGGAAGAAAGATAATTCTGCTTCAAGTTCTGGCCCCAGCATTCCTAGTAGTCAAGGTTTATTTTTTTAATTCATGTATGTCCCATCTTCCTCTTGTTTTACTTCAAACATTCAGCTGATTCGAGTCTGGATTATGTATTCTAGAAGTCATTGCCAACTTCCGTGAGCTGGTGGAGGACTTCTGTGGAAAAGCAGAAATCCCTGATAATGCAGATGGTGATGATTGGCTATCAATTGCACTGAATGATGTGAAGGTTCTTGTAAATGAAATTACATATGTTCGATCAAAGGGGATGTTGCATGAGATTCCCATGGATACGCTTACTTGTCTCTTACATGTGATAGACCGGCAGATCCGGTGTTCTCAAGGATTGTCAGTAGACGTGAAAGAAAATGTGAGCTATTCACTATAGCCCTTCCCTCCGTATTCTTTGAATAAAAGATGCTGCATATTGTAGTCTGACTAGTGCTTGGGTGACTTCAGCCTGATGCTGCAGATGCTGAACACTCAGTCTTCTCTGCTTTGGAGTCCATTCATGCGGCATTAGCAATCATGACCAACCCTGATATGCCAAAGCAGCTGTATCGAGAAGAGGTTCACACATTCTGAATTCCTTCCTATCTTGTTATGAATCATATTGTTGAGGTTTCTGACTATAAGAACTTTGGTTGAATCAGCTTATTGAGCGAATTATTGATTTCTCAAGACATCAGATAATGGATTGTATGGCTGCAAGTAACCCAACCTTCCGAGCTCTCTACAAGCCAGCTGGAAATGTCACTAATGATGGTAGTTGTTATACCATCTTTTGAACATTGAAAAATACACAATTCTACATGCACTTGTGGAGTTCTGCAAGTATCATCGTTGGCTTTTCATGGTTCTGCACTCACATTTCTCTAAGTTGGATATATACATCCATGTTCTTGGGGAGTCGGGGCATATATCGTACCTTGTCATTTTCTTCAAAACAAGATTGTTTAATTTTGGCGAAAATTTATTATCCCTGCTTACGTGTATGTACTAATTTAGTGCTTCATGGTGACCATTTGGTGGTTATTGAACTTTTTTTTGTAGAAAATGGAAGCCTACCATGATTAAATTATGTGTTTACACCACAGATTAGCATTTAATACCCGCATGTACTAATTTAGTGCTTTAGTTGTGGTGACCATTTGGTGGTTACTAAACTTATATGTCATGATTAAATTATGTGTGTACATCACAGATTATAGCATTTAATAAATTCTCTTTTGGTCAAATCTAGGAGATGAAGATGAAGACGACATGGAAAATGGACCAGCTAGCAAAAAGAGGCGCACTGCTTCTAATTTAAGTGCGAGGAAATCTTCTGCTAACAAGTATGTGATTAATCTATGCTTGATTTTTCCCTTCTCTAGTTTTTTATGAAGT
Source organism: Triticum aestivum (assembly GCF_018294505.1). Lineage (NCBI taxonomy): Eukaryota > Viridiplantae > Streptophyta > Magnoliopsida > Poales > Poaceae > Triticum > Triticum aestivum. The sequence goes on from NC_057799.1 coordinate 324,288,557, forward strand.
GTTTGTGGGGAACTAATACAGTTCAGTTGTCCTTTTCTTTGTCAGAGTTTCTGCTTCTATATATTCTGCTGTGCAGAAACTATGCTTGATATTGGGCTTTCTTAAAGAACTCCTCACAACGGTGCGCTTATCAGATAGTTGTATCCTGCAGTTAGCAAAAACCTGCTTTACTACATTCTTGGTGGACAATATGCAGCTTTTACAATTGAAGGCGATCGGTGTTATTTGCATGGTAGCTCTTTGCTTATTGACTCACAATTTCCCACCCTTTCAGTTGTCCAAATAATTTCGTTCCTTACCTTTCAACTCTTGCACAGGTTTTTTCATCATACACACAACACAGGAGTTACTTGGTTGATGAAACACTTAATCTTGTCCGCAAGTTACAGTTCTCAAAAAATGCTATTAGAACTTACCATCTGGCTGACGAAGAACAAAAGCAAATCCAGATGATAACAGCCCTCCTAGTTCACTTGGTTCAGTTCAGTGCAAATGTTCCTGATAGCTTAAAGGGAACAGTAAATTGGAGCACTATCATTGATGCCTCAGTCGATGCTAATTATCCAATTAACTGCCATGAAGCAGCAACGGAGGCTTGTTGCCTTTTCTGGACCAATGTGCTTCAACGTTTCACTGCTGCTAAATCTCAAGATGTGCCAGAAGCCAAAGGGATTATAGAAAATCTTGTTCAGGACTTGCTAACAGTACTAAACTTGCCCGAGTATCCAGCTGCTGCCCCTATACTTGAGGTAAACTGTACACTGACAGTGCTATTGTTGAGATAGTAAATGTCGTTTATGGGCTGCTTTAGCATTAATGCATTTTTGTAATCAAAACTCACAATTGGAATATTCTAGTTCAAGTAGTCAATTTCATAATGCCTACAAGTACTATTCTTATGTATAGGTTCTCTGTGTGTTGCTGCTTCAAAATGCTGGATTGAAATCAAAGGACACTTCTGCTCGCTGCTTTGCTATTGATCTTCTTGGTGGTATTGCATCAAGATTGAAGCGTGATTCTGTCATCTGTAGCAAGGAGAAGCTTTGGATACTGCAAGAGCTCACTGATGCAGAGAATGATAGCTCAAAAATCTTGAAAAATAAATGTTGTGTTTGTCTTGGTGGAAGAGGTATAAATATGGCATGTGATGTATGTGGGAGATGTTTCCATCCAGATTGTATGGGGGCTGGCAGTCAGGAAAACTTACAGCGTGATTCTGTTTGCCCCTTATGCTTTTGCAAGCAACAGCTCAGTGTGCTACAGTCATACTATGAGCTAGAAAATAAAGAAAAGGGCAAAAGAGCATCTACCGCACATAAGAAAAAAACTGCTATACCTGATGAGGTGACAGCAGTGGATACTGTTCAACAAATACTTTTGAATTATCTCCAGGAAGCTGGGCCACAAGATGATGGGAACCTGTTTTCTAGATGGTATGTAGTGTGATACCTTTGTTTTTGTTGTCCAAACGTCACTGGAAATTGATTCCCATTTTGTATGCAGGTTCTATCTCTGCATGTGGTACAAAGAAGACATATCTTCTCAGGAGAAGATTATCTACTATCTTGCCAGATTGAAATCTAAGGAGATTCTGCGAGATTCTGGAAGTGGCTTGGCATTATCCAGAGACTGGGCTAAGAAAATTTGCTTGGCACTTGGCCAGAAGAACTCGTTCTCTCGGGGTTTCGACAAAATTCTTTCCCTCCTTTTGGTATGTATTGCTTCTCGATGTTTGATTTTAATTAGATGTTGCGGCATTAATACCCAATGTTTTATCAGGCTAGCTTGAGGGAAAATTCTCCTGTGATAAGAGCAAAGGCCTTAAGAGCGGTGAGTATACACAAACTTTTAAAACTATATATGATGTACATCATTTTCATTTGGATGTTAGACATCACTAGTTAGCTTTAATTCTGTAGGTCAGCAGTATAGTTGAAGCCGATCCTGAGGTATTAGGTGACAAACGTGTCCAATCTGCTGTTGAAGGAAGGTTTTGTGATTCAGCTATTTCTGTTCGTGAAGCTGCACTTGAGCTTGTTGGAAGACATATTGCTTCACACCCTGATGTGGGTCTTAAGGTTGGTGGATTTATGAAGTTATGAGTTATGACATGTTCTTGGGTGCTGTTATTGCTTTTCTGCAACTAACCTTTTATCTTTCCATTAACAGTATATTGAAAAAGTCGCTGAACGAATAAAGGACACTGGAGTAAGTGTTCGCAAACGTGCGATCAAAATTATCCGTGATCTTTGTGCTTCAAATCCGAATGCGGATACAAGTCATGCCTTTGTGGAGATTATTTCGCGTGTTAATGACGAGGAATCAAGTGTACAGGTAAGTTTATGTACGAAACCATTGACTGGTGCTCCTGAGTCATGGCAGCACGTTATGATACCAGAGTTGATATTGTACTATAGATGTTCCGTTTATTGGTGTTTTCATACTTCAGTGAGATGTATGTTGGTGCATGAGCTGAAACAATCTTCTGTATACCAAAAGAAAGTAGTGGCAGATAGCTAGTCCCTCTTACATGTGAAATTTCCGTACATTTGCAAAATCGAAATCATCCTCACCAGGAAAATTGTATATTTATTACATAAAGTAAATGACTGGAATTCTGTACACATGAAATCTCTCTTGCAAAATGTCTTTTATTGTGTCCTTAACAATGATGTCTTTAAAAGTAAATCTGATATTAGAGGTTAAGCATGTGACACAAAAAGTGCTATGCAACATCTTTGAACCTGCAAGCTTTGAGTTCCTTTTCATGTCCATGTTAGTTAATTTTGAACATATATATCTTCATTTTTCCTCTGTAGGATCTTGTATGCAAAACATTTTATGAGCTGTGGTTCGATGAACCATCTGGGAGTCATAAACACTTGGTTGCTGATGGTAGTTCAGTTCCTATGGAGATCGCAACAAAGACAGAGCAAATTGTTGACATGTTGAGAAAGATGCCCAATCATCAACCCCTTATTACCATTATAAAACGCAGTTTGACTCTCGAGTTCCTCCCGCAGTCAAGTAAGGCTGCAGGCATTAACTCATCCATGATGACATCGCTCCGGAAACGATGTGAATTGATATGCAGGCGCTTATTGGAAAGGATATTGCAGGTATTTGTCTGACATTTTTTTTGCACTATTTGTCTGACATTTTTTTTGCACTAGCTAGATCTTGCATAATTGAGTTTGGTTCTTAATCATGTTTGTTGTCAAGGTTGAGGAGGGAGCTGATAATGAGACCAAAATCCACACGCTTCCTTATGTTCTTGTCTTGCAAGCATTTTGTATCGTGGATCCCACCCTCTGCACTCCAGTTACCGATCCCTCTCAGTTTGTTGTGACACTTCAACCATATCTTAAGAATAAGGTGAGCGTGGGTTTCCTTCTCTTGAACTATGTGCCGTCTCCTGTAAAAGTAATTTGTGCTTATTACATGAACTTATAGCACATTTCGGGTAGCATTAAGAAAAAAAAGTTGAGATTTCTGGCTATGTTTGTCATGTCCTCACAAAGGAGTGCTGGGTGGTGACATCTGAAGTGGGATACGTTTTTGTTAGAAAGATGGGGTTATACATTATAGACTGAGATGCTGAAAAGTAGATGGGAGAAAGAACAATTCGTTGTTTTTGCTTAATACGGTAGCTTATGTCTCTTCTTTTATGGATGTTAGCCTAACAATTTATCTCTAATACGAAGGGAGGAATCTAATCTAAACTACTGGCTAACTTATAGATGATGAAATATCACAACCGAACTATTCTTATTCCAGTCTGTTGCAGCCCTCTTATGTCACTTGCATGGGGATCAGGCGTGCACATGACCATGAGGTTTTATGATTTTTGACTGTTGGATCTGGAAGCCATCGATATTTCTTACCATAGCTTTGGACCTGAAAGCCATGTTACCAGTTTAACAACTGTAGCTCATTTTTTTTTGTGCCAAAATTGGCCAAAACAGGGGCAACCAAAACATTGCTAGCCAATTTTTTGTTGGGGTTGCCTTGGGCTCAAATGAAACACACCCTATATTTTAGCTCCTCACATGCTATTGTGATGCATGGGTTATTCCTGCCTGTTCTTTCTGATGGCCAGGGTTCACCCATGCTCTGTTGCTGCACAAATGCACATGCCTTCCGAATTGTATTTTTGTTTCACGTTCCCCTACTAGTTGTGCTGCAGACATGAGCTGTAGAGCATAAATGTCTATATTGGCAAGTTGTAATGTCACATGTAACAGCCTAATATAACTTTACTGAAAATGGTAGAGCCTTGGTTTTGATTATGCTTCTTAAAATGATATTGTTGTTCATGTGAGCAAGTAATAATTTATACATTGTGAGTTTGAATGTCTTTTTCTACTAGAAACAAGAAGATTCTCAAGTTTTTCCTTTCATTTTCTTACCATGATGAAATTCCGAGATATATCTTTTGCGGAAGTGAATGTAAAGGGCTATGTGAATACATTACAGTCTGCCTCTTCTGTATCTGCAGGTCGACAGTAAATCAACTGCCCAGTTACTTGAAAGTATAATTTTTGTGATTGATGCTGTTATTCCACTCATACGGAAGCCACCACAAACTGTGGTTGAGGAACTCGAGCAGGACCTGAAGCAGATGATAGTTCGCCACTCTTTTTTGACTGTTGTACATGCCTGTATCAAGTAATTTTATTCGTTCCATTGCTTTTAGTTTTTTTATCAGGAACTTTGACAGTGTCTACCTTACATCGTTTCATCTTGCAACTGCCACATCATTACTCTCCATTTCTAAATAGAACAGAAATGGACTGGTACCATACTTATCCTGGCAAAACCATATCCGATACCCATTTACAAAAAAATTGGGTTATACTCCCTCCGTTTCTAAATATAAGTCTTTTTAGACATTTCAAATGGACTACAACATACAGATGTATGTAGACATATTTTAGAGTATAGATTCACTCATTTTGCTCCGTATGTAGTCACTTGTTGGATTGTCTAAAGACTTATATTTGGGAACGGAGGGAGTAGTTTTTATAGCCATGGAAAATTAAATATGATGTTTAGCTAAATTTGTATAAATATATAAAAAGCGAATAAAGACGCAGATCTGACTGTCGTAAATATCCCAAAGTTCAAATAAATTTTTATGGGCGTGGCTCTGGGCCCTACAGCCTGGCAGTAGCTGTAAAATGGCGATTGGATTAGTTAGTAGGAAACTAGGAACAAATCAAATGAAGTTAGAGTTCTATCCGGTAGGAAAGATATTTTTTTGGTTATCAATTTAAAGACGGAGATAAGCTTTGTTAGGAAATTACAGATAGAGGTTTGGGTCTTGCGGAGCAAGTCAGTTGTCCTATATATAGTTCTTTGATCAAGCAATGACAATTTAGAAGTTAAACTAAGCCTCAGAGCCTGTCTTCCATGGGCAAGTCAGTGTTCAGACTCTTAACCTACTCAAGTTACACTGTTGTGAATCAACAAAGGTTAATAACATTTACTTATCTCCCTTGTCATGGTTAAGCACTCACAAAATGCTGTAGTCTGTACCTTTTTCAAGTATGAATAATTACACATAATATCTAGAAGTGAAGTAATCCATACCTTTTCCATCTATGCATCATCACAATCTGCATCTTGGGTATTATCTAATGAAAATCTGACATTAGATGCAATACTGCAAATCTCATTTAATTCTTGCATGAATAGTTGAGCTTGCTTGCTTTTCTGTGGATCATGTTTACTTATCTCTATTGCTCATTTTCATGAACAGGTGTCTTTCTGCCCTTAGCAATGCAGCAGGCAGAGGTCCGAGGTTGTTGGAGTACCTCGTTAACCTTTTCTACAAGCATCTGTCAGGTCCTAATTCGGATGGTCAGGTATTGTACGATTACCTGATTGATTGAGTGAACTGCAATCTGAAATGTACTATGCATGCTACATTTGAATCTTATATTGTTCTCTTCATTTACATCCTTTCATCCTTTCTAGTGCCCTGTATGTCTCAAAGTCAAAACAGATTTACATCATAACATGTAACACCATATAAGCTTCTCTTTATGATAACTCTACTTATTTGCATTTCCATTGTTGGTGAATTGCATAGAAATATTCTATGCAAGCATAGTTTAGGATGGGTTTGATGGAGTGGTGAAGTACTCACTTGTGCCAAGAGGTCCTAGATTCGACGCAGCCTCTCTGCATTGCGCTGTGCAGGGGTAAGTAGGCTTGCCTCGTATAATCCTCCCCAGAACCCACTTGGTGTGGGAGCTTCTAGAAATATAGTTTATGACATTCTTTTGGAAGTAGTTTTGAGCAATTGGCATAGTTGTATGGTGTTATGTGGCAGTAATTTGATGAACATGTGATTATTGAGTACATTTGCATATGTTGCTTGCTTTTACCTACTTTATTTTACTTGCAATATCATGTAGGTTGGTGCTTTTTTACAATTATCATGTAGCTTAGTTATAGCTGACAGTTTGCCTTGTTGAAACTCAGGTGTTGGGTCGATCATTATTCTGTCTCGGCCTGCTCCTTAGATATGGTTATAAACTGTTGGCAGCATCGGAAAACCAACTTGATTTTCCAAAGATTCTTGAATTGCTCAAGAGAAGGTATCTCCGCAGGGATGATTTCAGCTTGAAGGTTCGAGCTATGCAGGTGTGTGTGCTCAGCATTATTACACTCAATATTTGACTTGATGATACTCGTAGCTAGAAACATGCAACGACTCAAGTAACTTAACCTGTCTATTTGACTGTCGCTTTAGTTCTTTAGGGTGCTTGGATATTTTTATATGAAATTTTCCTTATTAAATGACAATTTTCATGTGTGCATGCAGGCTTTGGGATACATACTTATTGCAAAGCCTGATTTTATGCTACAGAAAGATATTTTGAATCTGATAGAGGCATCGCTATCTTCTGATGTCGATTATAGGTTAAAGGTATAGACATTTTCCTGTAATGGGTTCTGCTCCGCGTAGCTTTTTCTGTATATAATTGGACCTACTTGTCCAGATTCAAGGATTGCAAAACCTTTATGAGTATCTCCGTGATGCGGAAAGCCAACTCACGGCTGACAGTACTGGCAAGCCTACTGTACCCTATGCAACTAATGGTGGGAGTGAAGTGCCTGTTGCTGCTGGAGCGGGAGACACCAACATCTGTGGTGGTATTATCCAGTTGTATTGGAATTCTATTCTTGAGAGATCCTTGGATATGAACGATCAAGTTCGCCATGCTGCACTAAAGGTGAATTAGTTCAACTAATTTCCGCACTTTCCTGCTTTTCATTTTAGAGTAGAAAACTGTGATTTTTTTTTTTTTGCAGATTGTTGAAATTGTTCTTCGCCAGGGTTTAGTTCATCCAATTACTTGTGTTCCACACCTTATAGCACTTGAAACTGACCCTGTGGAGGGGAACTCAAAGTTGGCTCATCATTTGCTGATGAACATGAATGAAAAGTACGATGATTCAACTTCTCATTTCTCCATTTCTTTATTGGATAAAATGATCTGACCTATTGGCGTTATTTTGCAGGTATCCTTCATTTTTTGAAAGCCGCTTAGGTGATGGCCTACAAATGTCGTTCAGATTCTTCGAGACCATAGTCAGCAACCATAACGTGGTGGCAACCAACATGAAATCAAATCCGATTGCATTTGTTAAACCTGGCATATCCAGAATATATCGTCTTATCCGTGCAAATCGAAATTCAAGAAACAAATTTGTACACTCAATAGTCCGCAAATTTATATCTGACAGCCGGAGTTACCCCACAATTGGTTTTCTTGTGTAAGTTATTTAGTTATGTGCCTGTTGATCCTCTTATTCTTAAAATTTGGTATCTGACTCTCCAAGTTGTGTGAATATTTCAGTTACTGTGTAGAAGTTCTTGCATCTCTCCCTTTCACATCTCCTGATGAACCACTTTACTTGGTCTATGATATAAACCGAGTTATTCAAATTAGAGCCGGAGCAATCGAGGCTAATTTGAAGAATTGGACTTCCATGGATCAGCAGCAAGATGTGGTGGGTCAGCAAGATGTGGTGGGTCAGCAAGATATTGTGGGTCAGCAAGATGTGGTGGGTCAGCAATATATGGTGGATAATGTTATGCATGAACCTGGGGGATATCCTGACCAAAATCTGGCAGATAGTCCTCAAAAGATGCTTAATAATTCATGCAGCACGTCAGATGTCGACATGGCCAAACTTCAGGTGAGCTTGATATGTTTTGGGTTGAGGGATTTTGGTAGAATATAACTGATGCGGAGATGGTTGCAATCCTTGCATGTTTGCATCTCATCTTCTTCAACTAAATAGGCCTTTGTTTTCAGGAAGATTGCCATGATGCGATAGCTCTGCAGCTCCTTCTCAAACTGAAGAGACATTTGAAAATGGTCTACAGTTTAACTGATGCTCGCTGTCAGGTGTGTGTTTTCCCTTGTTTGGAAATCAGTCCTCGGAAGACACGTTGCATGACAGATTTATTTCCAATTTCAATACAGGCATTTTCTCTGAAGGATCCACCAAAACCTGGTGAAGCAATCTCCAAGCAGAATATCCCGCTTAACATTAACAACACTAACATCAGTTTGCCGAGCTGCCTGCAGGATGTAGCACTCGTGTACCAGGTAGCATTTCTGAAAATGTAATTGCATTGGGCCTGGGCTTGATGATCCTACAACTCTTTAACATCTGATGGGACTTGTGATGCACAGGATTTCAAGACATTGCTGCGAGAAGATTCCATGGACTACGTACTGTATACTTCTGCCACGGTCCAGAAGAAGCGTCTGACTCCAAGAAGTTCGTCGAAAGTTAGAAGGCCAGTGGCTGTTACAAGAGGACGTGGTGGTGGTCGTGGTCGTGGTGGTCGTGGCGGCGGTGATGATGATGATGACACTGATGATGATGACTGGACTGGCGGGCCGAGGGTGCTAGAGTTCGGCGCTCAGGCAGTGACTGGTGGCCGAGTAACGAGACAAAGGGTCCAAGTATGACTGGTGATTGGTGCTCTGTACATTGTAGGGAAGTTTATAGGTGACTGACACGCAGGGGACATAGGTCATCGTTTAGGGCTCATACCATCACTGATACCATCACTATTCGGTAGTGGTAGTCGAGATTCTAGTATATAGAAGCAGAAAGGGAAGGGAGATAGCTTTACCTACTTAGAGCCATTAACTTGGAGAACTCCTTTTCTTGCTGTGCCCATTTTATTGTATTTTTGTATTTTTGTGCTGGGCTTTTGCAAAACTTCAAACAGGTTGTGCTCCATGTCTAATTCAATGGAAAAAGATAGATAGAAAGGATCTCATTTGCTTTCCGGGTTGGTCATTGTACCAATAATGTGTACTACTCCCTTCGTTCCTTTGTATAAGGTGTATCTTTTTTTGAAAGTCAAATGAGTGCATGTTTGATCGACTTTTTAGAAAAATATATCGATATCCACAATATGAAATTTATATCATTTGATCAATCATGAAAAATAGTTTTATATTTTATCTATTAGGTATTGTAGTTATTGTTATTTTATGCTATAATTTTGGTCAAACATTTAAATGGTTGACTTGCATGGAAACCAATACATCTTATATTCTGAAATGGAGGAAGTAAATCAGTAAACTTTCTAGTTTTGAACTAAATCAAACTTCTTACTCTGAAAAGCCCATAGAAAGATACATGTAACATCTACTACAACACTAAGTTAGTTTTATTAAATTCACCATAAACCTTAAGTAATTTTTTACCTACTATGCATATTTTTGAAGGAAGGGTGAGCTGGATCAGGTAACAACGCTCATACAATCACGCTCGAACGAGGCTGAAGCGTAGGAAGGCACCGACTCGGTGGGATAACCCACTGGACTCACGCTTGCATGATTGTGCTAGACTATGGGCTATGTCATGGTTTTTTTTTTGGGTATGTCATGGGTGTGTTTGGTTGTTCGCGCCCACTTCAAACAGGTCCACCAAGGCCCCGCTTGGAATGCAGTTTTTCTGCCACCCTTGTAATAGTTTACACATGTATTATACTAGCCTCCAACCAAATACATTCCGCAGGGTGGCATTTTCAATCCGGTTTAAATCTGTGCTTGGCTGCGAGTTTCAATCCACTTGTAAAATGCATGTCGCCCAGGTTGCAACACGAGACTTTCCAAGCGGGGCTTAATAGAGGAGGTCGTTTGGAGGAGTGATTCGCCGTCACGGCGGCCAACGTCGCCATCGCGGCTAGGAGCAAGTCATCGTCGCCGTCGCGGCCAGGAGCGAGTCACGGTTGTCGGCGCACCTAACCCCGTCGTGGCCAACGTCTTCGGTGCCTCACCACGTTGCCGTCGCTTCACCCCCTCGTGGACACCGGCGCCAATGCCTCCCGGTGGCGCAACCTCAATCTAAGCCTCGAGCAAGAGGCGAGGTGGGGAAAAAGGATGGGCGCTGGTCTGTATCGAATACCAGCCTAATACGGGTGTAAGCGTGAAAACCGGTGTAAAATTTACAGCCCAAAAACGCCCATCTGTTTTTATTTGACATGGGTATATTTTACAGATGTATTGGGCCCCAAAACGAGGAACCAAGGGGGGCCTAAGTGCAAAAGTAGCCTTTTGATGCATTGACATGTAGACACATGATGTGTTGGCCTGTAGACACACGATACTGAAAGCAGATATCCTGGTACCGCCTCTGTCTCGTCCGCCTTGTCTCTGGCACTGGCAGGCCGTCGCCGCTGTCTCCCATGATGGTAAGCATCTGTACAACCACCCTCCATCCCTTCACTTTTAAGTTGTTGGGTGAGGTGTGTGGTTGATTTTGCCGTTACTTACCGCAACATTGATTTCACTAGGACAAACAAATGAAGATTACCATTCAGGCATCACATTCATAGCTGTAATTCATGCTTGGCTCCTATGGTGATATACTCCAATGTTTCTTTGAGATAGGGAGATGATGACGAATCTAAACTACATCTTACAACCGTAACGATGTAAAAACCATGAACATGCTTCGAATGAGGAGAGCCCACTTTGTTAAGCTTGTGAAGACATGTAGGGAGAGGGAGTTGCTAAAAGATAACATCCACACTGTTGGGGAACGTAGTAATTTCAAAAAATTCCTACGCACACACAGGATCATGGTGATGCATAGCAACGAAAGGGGAGAGTGTGTCCACGTACCCTCGTAGACCGAAAGCAGAAGCGTTAGCACAACGCGGTTGATGTAGTCGTACGTCTTCACGATCCGATCGATCAAGTACCGAACGCACGGCACCTCTGAGTTCTGCACACGTTCAACTCGATGACGTCCCTCGAACTCCGATCCAGCCGAGCTTTGAGGGAGAGTTCCGTCAGCACGACGGTATGGTGACGATGATGATGTTCTACCGACACAGGACTTCGCCTAAGCACCGCTACGATATTATCTAGGTGGACTATGGTGGAGAGGGGCGCCGCACACGGCTAAAAGATCCAAGAGATCAATTGTCGTGTCTATGGGGTGCCCCTCTCCTCCGTATATAAAGGGGGGAGGAGGAGAGGGCCGGCCTAGGGGAGAGGCGCGCCCAAGGGGGGGCAATCCTACTCCAAGTAGGTTTGCCCCCCCCTTTCCTATTCCAAGTAGGAGAAGGGGGAAGGAGGAGGTGGAGAGAAGGAAGGAGAAGGGGGGTCGCCGCCCCCTTCCCTTTCCCAATTCAGATTTGGGCAAGGGGGGCCGCGCGCCACCTCCTGGCCTCCCTCTCTCCTTTCCACTAAGGCTCATAAGGCCCAATAGCTTCGGGGGGGGGGGGGGTTCCGGTAACCCCTGGTACTCCGATAAATGTCCGAAACCTCCCCAATATATCGATCTTTACGTCTCGACCATTTCGAGACTCCTCGTCCTGTCCGTGATCACATCTGGGACTCCGAACTACCTTCGGTACATCAAAACTCATAAACTCGTAATATAACCGTCATCGAACTTTAAGCGTGCGGACCCTACGGGTTCGAGAACTATGTAGACATGACCGAGACACGTCTCCGGTCAATAACCAATAGCGGAACTTGGATGCTCATATTGGCTCCCACATATTCTACGAAGATCTTTATCGGTCAAACCGCATAACAACATACGTCGTTCCCTTTGTCATCGGTATGTTACATGCCCGAGATTCGATCGTCGGTATCTCAATACCTAGTTCAATCTCGTTACCGGCAAGTCTCTTTACTCGTTCCGTAATACATCATCCCGCAACTAACTCATTAGTTGCAATGCTTAAGTGATGTGCATTACCGAGTGGGCCCAGAGATACCTCTCCGACAATCGGAGTGCCAAATCCTAATCTCGAAATACGCCAACCCAACAAGTACCTTCGGAGACACATGTAGAGCACATTTATAATCACCCAGTTACGTTGTGACGTTTGGTAGCACACAAAGTGTTCCTCCGGTAAATGGGAGTTGCATAATCTCATAGTCATAGGAACATGCATAAGTCATGAAGAAAGCAATAGCAACATAGTAAACGATCAAGTGCTAAGCTAACGGAATGGGTCAAGTCAATCACATCATTCTCCTAATGATGTGATCCCGTTAATCAAATGACAACTCTTTGTCTATGGCTAGGAAACATAACCATCTTTGATCAACGAGCTAGTCAAGTAGAGGCATACTAGTGACACTCTGTTTGTCTATGTATTCACACATGTATCATGTTTCCGGTTAATACAATTGTAGCATGAAAAATAAACATTTATCATGATATAAGGAAATAAATAATAACTTTATCATTGCCTCTAGGGCATATTTCCTTCACACACCTCCGTGGAAGAGCAAATAACAATGTTCCTTCATATTGTAGGTCATAACTAGAGGTTCAGAGTGAATCACAACACATTCAGGAGATCCAATGAGATAACTGATACGTCTCCAACGTATCTATAATTTTTGATTGTTCCATGCTATTATATATTCTGTTTTGGATGTTTAATGGGCTTATTTATACACTTTTATATTATTTTTGGGACTAACCTATTAACCCAAGGCCCAGTGCAAATTGCTGTTTTTGCCTATTTCAGTGTTTCGCAGAAAAGGAATATCAAACGGAGTCCAAACGGAATGAATCCTTCGGGAGCGTGATTTTTGGAACAAACGTGATCCAGAGGACTTGGAGTGGACGTCAAGAAACGAACGAGGAGGCCACGAGGCAGGGAGGCGCGCCCCCCACCCTCGTGGGCCCCTCGTAGCTCCACCGACCTACTTCTTCCTCCTATATATACCTACGTACCCCAAAACCATCCAGGAGCACCATGAAACCCTATTTGCACCGCCGCAACCTTCTGTACCCGTGAGATCCCATCTTGGGGCCTTTTCCGGCGCTCCGCCGGAGGAGGCATCGATCACGGAGGGCTTCTACATCAACACCATAGCCTCTCCGATGATGTTGTTGGAAATATGCCCTAGAGGCAATAATAAAATGGTTATTATTATATTTCCTTGTTCATGATAATTGTCTATTGTTCATGCTATAATTGTGTTATCCGGAAATTGTAATACATGTGTGAACACATAGACCATAACATGTCCCTAGTGAGCCTCTAGTTGACTAGCTCGTTGATCAATAGATGGTTACGGTTTCCTGACCATGGATATTGGATGTCATTGATAACGGGATCACATCATTAGGAGAATGATGTGATGGACAAGACCCAATCCTAAGCATAGCACTAGATCGTGTAGTTCGTTTGCTGAAGCTTTTCTAATGTCAAGTATCATTGCCTTAGACCATGAGATCGTGCAACTCCCGGATACCGTAGGAATGCTTTGGGTGTACCAAACGTCACAACGTAACTGGGTGGCTATAAAGGTGCACTACAGGTATCTCCGAAAGTGTCTGTTGGGTTGGCTCGGATCGAGACTGGGATTTGTCACTCCGTATGACGGAGAGGTATCTCTGGGCCCACTCGGTATTGCATCATCATAATGAGCTCAATGTGACTAAGTACTTAGTCACGAGATCATGCATTACGAAACGAGTAAAGTGACTTGCCGGTAACGAGATTGAACGAGGTATTGGGATACCAACGGTCGAATCTCGGGCAAGTAACGTACCGATTGACAAAGGGAATTGTATGCGGGATTACTTGAATCCTCGACATCGTGGTTCATCCGATGAGATCATCGAGGAGCATGTGGGAGCCAACAGGGTATCCAGATCCCGCTGTTGGTTATTGACCGGAGAGTCGTCTCGGTCATGTCTGCGTGTCTCCCGAACCCGTAGGGTCTACACACTTAAGGTTCGGTAACGCTAGGGTTGTAGAGATATTAGTATGCGGTAACCCGAAAGTTGTTTGGAGTCCCGGATGAGATCCCGGACATCACGAGGAGTTCCGGAATGGTCCGGAGGTAAAGATTTATATATAGGAAGTCCAGTTTCGGCCACCGGGAAAGTTTCGGGGGTCACCGGTATTGTACCGGGACCACTGGAAGGGTCCCGGGGGTCCACCGGGTGGGGCCACCTATCCCGGAGGGCCCCATGGGCTGAAGTGGGAAGGGAACCAGCCCCTGGTGGGCTGGTGCGCCCCCCATGGGCCTCCCCCTGCGCCTCCCCCTGCGCCTAGGGTTGGAAACCCTGGGGGTGGGGGGCGCCCCACCTGACTTGGGGGGCAAGTTCCCCCCTTGGCCGCCGCCCCCCCTTGAGATGGGATCTCCAGGGGCCGGCGCCCCCAGGACCCCTATATAAAGGGAGGGGGGGAGGGAGGGCTGTGCACCTAAGCCCCTGGCTCCTCCCTCTCCCCCGTAACACCTCTCCCTCTCGCTGAGCTTGGCGAAGCCCTGTCGAGATCCCCGCTGCTTCCACCACCACGCCGTCGTGCTGCTGGATCTCCATCAACCTCTCCTTCCCCCTTGCTGGATCAAGAAGGAGGAGACGTCTCTCCCAACCGTACGTGTGTTGAACGCGGAGGTGCCGTCCGTTCGGCGCTAGGATCATCGGTGATTTGGATCACGACGAGTACGACTCCATCAACCCCGTTCTCTTGAACGCTTCCGCTCACGATCTACAAGGGTATGTAGATGCACTCCTTCCCTCTCGTTGCTAGTAAACTCCATAGATTGATCTTGGTGATGCGTAGAAAATTTTAAATTTCTGCTACGATCCCCAACAGTGGCATCATGAGCTAGGTCTATGCGTAGTTTCTATGCACGAGTAGAACACAAGTTGTTGTGGGCGTTGATTTTGTCAATTTACTTGCCATTACTAGTCTTATCTTGATTCGGCGGCATCGTGGGATGAAGCGGCCGGACCGACCTTACACGTACGCTTACGTGAGACAGGTTCCACCGACTGACATGCACTAGTTGCATAAGGTGGCTAGCGGGTGTCTGTCTCTCCCACTTTAGTCGGATCGGATTCGATGAAAAGGGTCCGTATGAAGGGTAAATAGAAATTGGCATATCACGTTGTGGTTTTGGCGTAGGTAAGAATCGTTCTTGCTAGAAACCTATAGCAGCCACGTAAAAGTTTGCAACAACAATTAGAGGACGTCTAACTTGTTTTTGCAGCAAGTGTCATGTGATGTGATATGGCCAGAAGGATGTGATGAATGATATATGTGATGTATGAGATTGATCATGTTCTTGTAATAGGAATCACGACTTGCATGTCGATGAGTATGACAACCGGCAGGAGCCTAGGAGTTGTCTTAATTTATTTATGACCTGCGTGTCAACTGAAACGCCATGTAATTACTTTACTTTATTGCTAACCGTTAGCCATAGTAGTAGAAGTAATAATTGGCGAGACAACTTCATGAAGACACGATGATGGAGATCATGGTGTCATGCCGGTGACGATGATGAACATGGCGCCCCGAAGATGGAGATCAAAAGGAGCAAAATGATATTGGCCATATCATGTCACTATTTGATTGCATGCGATGTTTATCATGTTTTACATCTTATTTGCTTAGAACGACGGTAGCATAAATAAGATGATCCCTCGCTAAAATTTCAAGAAAGTGTTCCCCCTAACTATGCACCGTTGCGAAGGTTCGTTGTTCCGAAGCACCACGTGATGATCGGGTGTGATAGGTTCTAACGTTCGCATACAACGGGTGTAAGCCAGATTTACACATGCAATACACTTAGGTTGACTTGACGAGCCTAGCATGTACAGACATGGCCTCGGAACACAAGAGACCGAAAGGTCGAACATGAGTCGTATAGCAGATACGATCAACATGAAGATGTTCACCGATGATGACTAGTCCGTCTCACGTGATGATCGGACACGGCCTAGTTGACTCGGATCATGTATCACTTAGATGACTAGAGGGATGTCTGTCTGAGTGGGAGTTCATTAATAATTTGATTAGATGAACTTTATTATCATGAACTTAGTCTAAAAATCTTTACAATATGTCTTGTAGATCAAATGGCCCACGCTAATGTTGCCCTCAACTTCAACGCGTTCCTAGAGAAAACCAAGCTGAAAGACGATGGTAGCAACTACACGGACTGGGTCCGTAACCTGAGGATTATCCTCATAGCTGCCAAGAAAGCATATGTCCTTGAAGCACCGCTAGGTGATGCACCTGTTTTCCCAGCAACTCAAGACGTTCTGAACGCCTGGCAGTCGCGTAGTGATGATTACTCCCTGGTTCAATGCGGCATGCTTTACAGCTTAGAACCGGGGCTCCAAAAGCGTTTTGAGCAGCACGGAGCATATGAGATGTTCCAAGAGCTGAAAATGGTTTTCCAAGCTCATGCCCGGGTCGAGAGATATGAAGTCTCCGACAAGTTCTATAGTTGTAAGATGGAGGAGAATAGTTCCGTCAGCGAACACATACTCAAAATGTCTGGGTTACACAACCGCTTGTCTCAGCTGGGAGTTAATCTCCCGGATGACGCGGTCGTTGACAGAATTCTTCAGTCGCTCCCACCTAGCTACAAGAGCTTTGTGATGAACTTCAATATGCAGGGGATGGAAAAGACCATTCCTGAGGTATATTCAATGCTGAAATCAGCGGAGGTGGAGATCAAAAAGGAACATCAAGTGTTGATGGTGAATAAAACCACTAAGTTCAAGAAAGGCAAGGGTAAGAAGAACTTCAAGAAAGACGGCAAGGGAGTTGCCGCGCCCGATAAGCAAGCTGCCGGGAAGAAGACAAAGAATGGACCTAAGCCTGAGACTGAGTGCTTTTATTGCAAGGGAAACGGTCACTGGAAGCGGAACTGCCCCAAGTACTTAGCGGATAAGAAGGCCGGCAATACCAAAGGTATATGTGATATACATGTTATTGATGTGTACCTAACCAGCGCTCGTAGTAGCTCCTGGGTATTTGATACCGGTGCGGTTGCTCATATTTGTAACTCAAAGCAGGAGCTGCGGAATAAGCGGAGACTGGCGAAGGACGAGGTGACGATGCGCGTCGGGAATGGTTCCAAGGTCGATGTGATCGCCGTCGGCACGCTACCTCTACATTTGCCTACGGGATTAGTTTTAAACCTCAATAATTGTTATTTAGTGCCAGCTTTGAGCATGAACATTGTATCTGGATCTCGTTTAATGCGAGATGGCTACTCATTTAAATCCGAGAATAATGGTTGTTCTATTTATATGAGAGATATGTTTTATGGTCATGCCCCGCTGGTCAATGGTTTATTCTTAATGAATCTCAAACGTGATGTTACACATATTCATAGTGTGAATACCAAGAAATGTAAGGTTGATAATGATAGTCCCACATACTTGTGGCACTGCCGCCTTGGTCACATTGGTGTCAAACGCATGAAGAAACTCCATACAGATGGACTTTTGGAGTCTCTTGATTATGAATCATTTGACACGTGCGAACCATGCCTCATGGGCAAAATGACCAAGACTCTGTTCTCCGGAACAATGGAGCGAGCAACCAACTTATTGGAAATCATACATACTGATGTGTGCGGTCCAATGAGCGTTGAGGCTCGCGGTGGCTATCGTTATGTTCTCACCCTCACTGATGACTTGAGTAGATATGGGTATGTCTACTTAATGAAACACAAGTCTGAGACCTTTGAAAAGTTCAAGGAATTTCAGAGTGAGGTTGAGAATCAACGTGACAGGAAAATAAAGTTCTTACGATCAGATCGTGGAGGGGAATATTTGAGTCACGAATTTGGCACACACTTAAGGAAATGTGGAATTGTTTCACAACTCACGCCGCCTGGAACACCTCAGCGTAATGGTGTGTCCGAACATCGTAATCGCACTCTATTGGATATGGTGCGATCTATGATGTCTCTTACCGATCTACCGCTATCATTCTGGGGTTATGCTTTAGAGACTGCCGCATTCACTTTAAATAGGGCTCCATCAAAATCCGTTGAGACGACACCGTATGAATTATGGTTTGGAAAGAAACCTAAGCTGTCGTTTCTTAAAGTTTGGGGATGCGATGCTTATGTCAAGAAACTTCAATCTGAAAAGCTCGAACCCAAGTCGGAAAAATGCGTCTTCATAGGATACCTGTAACATCCCAAATTTTCAATTTGGAATGTTATACATTAGATCATCATTGCATAGCATATTTTATTTGCATTCTGGCAAATCCTCGATAAATCCTAAGCAACTCAAGGACCCTCGGAGAGAGTTGGGGATTTTCCCGGTTTTTCATATTTGATTTTTATCAAATAGTAAAACGAGGATTTTTGGTTTTAATTATTTTTCTCTCCAAAAAATATTTCATATTAAAATAAATGAGAGGAGAAAATATGACTTCTCCAAAATAATGGAAATATTGGAGGAAAAATATTAAAATCACGTATTTGATTTTATCGGATTTTATTTGCAATTTTAATTGCATTTAGAAAAATTGCACATTTTCAAAACTGCATTTTTGGGCCAAGAAAATGTTCATCTCGTTCTAATTATTTTAATTAGACGAGGAAATTTTGTTTTAACATTTTTGGATTTTTATTTATTTTTCTACGATTTTTTTAGATAAGGCGAATATTTAAAAAAAAAACCGCGCCCGACTGGGCCGAGGCCCAGCCGAGCCAGGCCGGCCCGTCCCCGCGTCGTCTCCCTCCCGAGCACGCTCGCGCGCCGCCGCCCGAGTCCGGCTCGAGCACGCCGCCCCGCCGCCGCCTTGCCCCCTCCTCCACGCCACCCTTCCCCCTCCTTAAATACCCCCTGCCCCGCCACCTCTCCCCACCCCGCCGCCCAACCCGCACCCGCCGCCGCCGCCTGTAGCGCCCGCGCCGCCGCCGCAGCCGCCGCCGCCCCGGAGCCCGTGCGCCGCCGCCCGACGCCGCCCGAGCCCCGCCGCCCCTCGCCCGCCCCGCCGGAGCCCCGCCGGAGCTGCCCGCTGAGGTAGCCGAAGCCGCCGCCGCCGAGTCCGGTTTAAAAAAAAACGATTCGGTTTATTTTTTTTCTAAACCCTAGTTTTTTTAGATCGGTTTATTTTTTTTGGTTTTATTACTTAGTGAACGTTCACCGACCCGTTCGTTTTAAGGAACGTGTTCGTCGGATTGTCGCTGGTAACGAATGTTCGTTCGTTTAACTGTTCGTCAGTTTTCTTTTTCGTCGGATTTTCCGCGATTATTCCAGATCGCGATTTCTGATCAGATCTTCGTTTTCGTTTAACTTTTCGCTCGTTTATCGGAATCAGGCGATTCAAGCGCCTAGAGTTTCGTATCGAAATTCTCTTTCCGTTTAACCCAAGTTTTTGCTACTGTAAAATTTGACCTAGATCCAGATTAGTAAACGAAGCTTGTTTCTTTCGCCGTTTGACTTTCGTTGCTTCGTTTGAGTTGAATCTTTTTGCAAACCGGAGTTCTTAAGTTGAACTTTTTGGTTGGATCTTTTATTTGAGTTTTACTTGTGCATTAGATGAGTACTTATTGTTTGCTTGTTTGTTTGCGATAGAGTACCCGGAGTGCGCCGCTTGCTACTTCGAATCTCTAGGTTACGCGGATCATCAGCAAGGCAAGTAACACTTTGATCATACTCTTCCATACCCAGTTTTTATTGCATTAGATCAATCCTCAAACATTGCATGGTTAGGATCTAATTAAATTGTGGGTATTGGGAAGTAGTTGAGGTAGTACCTATTACCTGTTTTATTATCAAACCCTTGGGAGTTACTTCTACGTTGCTTATATTGCCATGCTATGCTTGTAGACGTGGATTGGGTTTGAGAGATATTCACGACAGATGTGAGATTGTTAATTAATGGTTTACTTAAGGTGGCAACTAAAACTCACATCTGGGTGGATTGAGGCACCTGGAGAACCCAATGCTGCCTGTATTTTTGGATATCCCGGAGTACCCGTGTGATCATCCTATGGACCGCCACCCAGGCTCAAAGGGATCATGAGATTATTCATGCTAGAAACTTCCGTGTGCAGCCACAAGCTATTATGGGCTCTAGCATAGTTGATTAAGTTGTGTGAGCTCTTGAAGAGGTAGACTAGCAGATGTAGGGGTTGTAGGTGGTACGGTCTACCCGGAGTAGAGAGTTTACGCTTCTGAAAGACTGTGTCTCGGTCATCCGTTTCTCAAACATCATGCAGTGCGAGAAATCAAGCGGAGGCGATCGAGTCTTGTGGGGAAAAGTGCACAAACCTCTGCAGAGTGTATAAACTAATCATGGTTAGCCGTGTCCCCGGTTATGGACAACTTGAGTATCTAGTACTTGGATTATCATATGAATCTCATCACCATGTTACTTTAATTAATATTGTTGGGTTAATGATGATACTTAATTGGGATTGAGTTGGAGGTACCTTCTCAATGTTTCACAACCACCATGATAGTTAAATAAAATTTATTCCTTTGCAGTAGGGAAAAATTGACTTTTCGCAAAACTGTAACCATAGAGCCTTCTACCAGCCATATATGCATGTAGTATAGCATTATTATGTTCATTATTCTCTATGTGTTACATTGCCAGCATATTCCATGTGCTGACCCGTTTTCGGGCTGCAACGTTTCATGTTGCAGACTTTTCAGACGACGAGTAAGGTGCCTTAGGTCGTGGTCTTATACTCAGTGATGCCGTTGGAGTTGATGGACTCACTTATCTTCCAAGCCTTCCGCTGTTATCGTATTTAGATGGCCTTAAGCCATATTTATCATACTTATTCTCTTTGAGATATTCGTTGTAATAAGTGTGTGATTGCTACTCTGTTATAAATCCTCCATTTGTACTGTGCGTGTCAGCATTACTGATCCAGGGATGACACTGGTGCACAGCAGCACAGACTGTTTGAGGTCTGGTCGCTACAAAGGTGGTATCAGAGCACACGCTGACTGTAGGACACGACCACTAAGCTTAAACCCTAGAACACTTCTCTCTTCTCATTTCTGACCCCTCTCCACTTTCTACTCTTTTAGGAATGGCGGATGCAAGGAGCAAGTTCATGCAACCAGATGAAGATACGCCTTTTGGACGACACTTGAAGGAAGTCACTAAGTACTTGAACATTGGAATACCAAGCATCACCGGAACCTACAACGCCACATTACCTGAAGAGGAGAGCTGGAAGATTCAAGTTCAAGTTCCAGGAAGGACGTTTGCGCCAGTCACTGAGCCTATAAAGTTGGCTTTTGAAGCACCAACCTGGAGCTTAGGGAAGAGCATGGCAGCCCACATCTCTATGGGACGCATTGGAGAAGTCTACCACAGGGAGCTTAAGGATACTATTTATCAGATTTGTGGACGCCGAGACGAGCAATGGGAGATGATTAGCACCAAGAAGGATGGATCAATTGCAGCTTTCATCCAGGAGCAAAACCAACACATTCGTCGCCAGGAGAATCAGATGTGCTCAGACAAGATAGATCTGAAGAAGGCATTGACGAAGATCAAGGAGTTGGAGGAAGAACTCAAGGCTACACGCGAGGATTATTTGGAGGAAATCGTCGCGCTAGTAGGGAAGAATGACGACCTGGAGAAGAAGATTGGAGTATTCATGGGAAATCCAGTGTCAAAAGCAGAAGATGATGAATGCGCTTGCCCGGATAACTACATCATCATTGACGACACCGACTCGGACCCCAGTGAAGATGACTTTGTTGATGAAGTTGGAGCAGATATCATAGAGTCTTCGACTGATCAGAATTTCTAGTAGACCACCATATCAGTAGTAGTTTTCCCCCATATATATAGTATAGTTCAAGCACTTTTGTAACGCTAGTTAGATCGATTGTATGCCTTGTTTGAATTGATTGAGTGTTATTGATTGTGTTTGTCTCATGAGCATATGGGTAGTGTTTTCTCTCTAGACCTCATTCTATTCCAAACTCTCATCTTTTCTAACCTATCAGATGCCTCCGAGACGCGACACCGGATTTGTTTTCCCACCGGAGATCACCCAGTTGATTCAGCAACAGAATGCCCTGATGCAAGTGTTAGTACAGAACCAAGGCAACAACAACAACAACAACAACCCACCACCACCACCTGTTGATCACTTAGCCCGTTTCTTGAGGCTAAATCCGCTGGTGTTTTCCAGCAGCACCGAGCCGATAGTTGCAGATGATTGGCTCCACAAAGTTGGAAGGGAGGTGACCACTACAGGATGCACAGATGCGGAAAGAGTATGTTTTGCCGCACATCAGCTTGATGGACCCGCATCATCATGGTGGGAGAATTATATAGCCACACATCCTATTGACACTGTCACATGGGACCAGTTTCAGCAAGCTTTCCGTACAGCCCATGTTTCAGCAGGAGCTATGGCTATGAAGAAGCGTGAGTTTCGCAACCTACGCCAAGGAGGATGCACCGTAGGCCAGTATGTGGAGGATTTCAGTAAGTTAGCACGTTATGCACCAGATGACGTTGCCACAGATGCAGCCAAGCAGGAGAAGTTTTTGGAAGGAATGAATGATGAGCTGAGCATGCAATTGATGGTAGCAACCTTCAACAACTACCAGGAGTTGGTAGATAGAGCGCTCATGATTGAAGGGAAGCAGCAGCAGATTGAAAACCGTAAGAGGAAGTATGGACAAGGGAAGTATAATTCGGGAGCTCAGCAGAAGCCACGTTTTACCCCGAAACCGGGAGGACAGTTTCAGCATACCCATGGAGGAGGTAGTTCGCACAACCATAGTGGCTCCAAGAATGGAAATGGGAACGGAGGAAGCAACGGACAGAACCGTAATAACCCATCTACCCCAGCCAAGAGGGATCTAAGTCACATTACTTGTTTCAAGTGCCAGAAGACTGGACATTATGCAACTGACTGTCCTGAAGCCCAGAATGGAAATGGCAATGGAAGCTCTGGGAAGAAGCCGAACCCTTTCAACAAAGGACAAGTGAACCACGTGAGCGTGGAAGAGGTTGAAGCACAGCCTGATGCAGTAATAGGTAAGTTTATGGTTAAGTCATTTACTGCACTCGTTCTTTTTGATACTGGTGCATCGCATTCATACATATCAAGGGGATTTGTGGATAAGTATAAACTGCCAACCCAAGCCCTTAGGTCACCCATGTTAGTAACCTCGCCAGGAGCAGAGTATATGGCTAGTTTATGGTGTGAACGGTTACCATTAAGGATTGGTAACTACCTGTTTCCCTCAGACCTAATAATATTGGAATCGCAAGGATTGGATGTGATATTAGGCATGGATTGGTTATCAAAGTATGAAGGGAACATTGAGTGCGCCAGTAAGTCGATTTTGCTTACCACCCCAGAAGGAAGAAGGATTAAGTATGTATCCCGGCATGTGCCGAAGAGGACTCAAGTGAATTCCTTATCAGGAGTTGTACAGGAGGAAGTACCAGTGGTGAAGGATTACCCGGATGTATTTCCAGAAGAGTTGCCAGGCATGCCACCGGATAGAGACATTGAGTTCTTGATTGAACTTTTGCCAGGCACAGGGCCAATATCTAAGAGACCGTACAGGATGCCCGCAAAAGATTTGGAGGAAATTAAGAAGCAGATTAAGGAGTTACTGGATAAAGGCTATATTCGCCCAAGTTCGTCACCTTGGGGATCACCAGTACTTCTAGTGGAGAAGAAAGATGGATCGTTGAGGATGGTTGTTGATTATCGTGGATTGAATGAAGTGACCATCAAAAACAAGTACCCACTGCCGATGATCAATGATTTGTTTGACCGCTTACAAGGAGCTAAGGTATTTTCCAAGATCGATCTACGATCAGGATACCATCAGTTAAAGATTCGAGAGCAGGATATACCTAAGACGGCTTTTACCACCAGGTATGGGCTATATGAGTATACCGTTATGTCATTTGGTCTGACTAACGCACCTGCCTATTTCATGAACCTGATGAACAAAGTGTTTATGGAGTTTTTGGATAAGTTCGTCGTGGTGTTCATTGACGATATTTTAGTCTACTCCAAGAATGAAGAAGAGCATAAGGAGCATTTGCGTTTGGTACTTGAGAAGCTCAGAGAACACCAGTTATACGCCAAGTTCAGCAAATGTGAATTTTGGTTAAGGAAGTTGGATTCCTCGGACATGTTATATCCGGAGAAGGAATAGCAGTAGACCCCACCAAAGTTGACACAGTAACAAGTTGGGAATCACCCACGTCAGTTGGAGAGATCCGGAGTTTTCTTGGACTTGCAGGATACTACCGGAGGTTCATCGAGAATTTCTCGAAGATTGCTAAAGCCCATGACAGAGCTGTTAAAGAAGGACACCAAGTTCAATTGGACTGAGGAATGTGAAGCTAGTTTCCAAGAGTTGAAGAAACGATTGGTTACATCACCAGTGTTGATTCTGCCAGATCAACGCAAGGATTATGAAGTTTATTGCGACGCTTCTCGTCGAGGACTTGGAGCAGTGCTTATGCAGGAAGGAAGAGTTGTGTCATATGCTTCACGACAACTTAAACCCCATGAGAAGAATTATGCCACGCATGATTTGGAATTAGCAGCCGTAGTGCATGCGTTGAAGACATGGAGACATTTTCTCATCGGAAACCATTGTGAGGTGTACACGGATCACAAGAGTTTGAAGTACATTTTCACGCAGAAGGAGTTAAATCTCAGGCAGAGGAGATGGTTGGAGCTTATTAAGGACTATGATATGAGATTGCATTATCACCCAGGGAAGGCTAACGTAGTAGCAGATGCGTTGAGCCGCAAGAGCCATGTCAACACACTCATGACAGGAGAGTTACCCCAGGAGTTAGCCGAGGATCTTCGCGAGCTATGTTTGGAGATAGTTCCAAGAGGGCTATTTAGCAACGTTGGAGATTCAGTCTACCTTGATGGAAAAGATCAGAGAAGCTCAGAAGACAGACAAGGAGATTGACGAGATAAAGGAAAAGTTGAGCAAAGGAAAAGCCAAGGGATTTCGTGAGGATGAGCACGATACCTTATGGTTTGAGGACCGCGTTTATGTGCCCAATGATCCGGAGATCAGGAAGTTGATCTTGCAAGAGGCCCATGATTCACCGTATTCGATTCACCCAGGAAATACCAAGATGTATTTGGATTTGAAGGATACTTTCTGGTGGACCGGAATGAAGAAGGACATTGCGGAGTATGTAGCAGTTTGTGATGTATGTCAGAGAGTGAAGGCAGAACATCAGAAGCCAGCGGGATTGCTACAACCATTGCCGATACCCGAATGGAAGTGGGATAAACTAGGCATGGATTTTATCACGGGATTGCCCAGGACTCGTTCAGGCTATGACTCAATATGGGTTGTAGTCGACCGTTTGACGAAAGTAGCTCATTTCATCCCAGTGAAGACCACTTACACCAGTGCTAAGTTGGCAAAGATATACATGACCAGAATCGTATGTTTGCATGGAGTTCCGAGGACCATTGTATCAGACAGAGGAACCCAGTTTACCTCGAAGTTTTGGAATCAGTTACATGAAACCTTGGGAACCAGGCTAGAATTCAGTACATCCTTTCACCCACAGATAGATGGACAAACCGAGAGACTCAATCAGATTTTGGAAGACATGTTGAGAGCTTGTGCGCTAGATTATGGATCTAGTTGGGACGACAATTTGCCATATGCAGAGTTTTCTTACAACAACAGTTATCAAACCAGTTTGAAGATGGCCCCTTTTGAAGCTTTGTACGGAAGGAGGTGTAGAACACCATTGTTATGGGACGAAGTTGGGGACCGTCAGTTGTTTGGACCAGATTTGATTAAAGAGTCTGAACAGAAAGTGAGGTTAATTCGCGATAGGCTCAAGGTAGCCCAGTCCAGACAGAAGAGTTATGCGGATTCAAAACGTAAGGAGACAGTTCACGAAGTCGGAGACAGAGTTTATCTTCGAGTATCACCACTTCGAGGAGTGAAGCGCTTTGGAGTTAAGGGAAAGTTAGCGCCTCGTTTTGTAGGACCATACAGAGTTTTGGAACGTATGGGAGAAGTTGCCTACAAGCTGGAATTGCCTGAAGGATTGTCAGGAGTTCATGATGTATTTCACGTTTCCCAGTTGAAGAAGTGCCACGCAGAGATGGCTGAGATACCACTGAGAGATACAGTGCCACTGGAAGCGATTCAGCTGGAAAGTGATTTGACCTATGAGGAGAAGCCAGTTAAGATTCTTGAGTATGCCAGCCGAGTCACCCGCAGTAAGGTTATCAAGTTTTGCAAAGTCCAGTGGAGTCACCATACGGAAGATGAAGCCACCTGGGAGCGAGAGGAAGATCTACGGAAGAACCACTCTCACCTATTTTCTAGCCAACCCGAATCTCGAGGGCGAGATTCATCTTAAGGGGGTAGGTTTGTAACATCCCAAATTTTCAATTTGGAATGTTATACATTAGATCATCATTGCATAGCATATTTTATTGCATTTTGGCAAATCCTCGATAAATCCTAAGCAACTCAAGAACCCTCGGAGAGAGTTGGGGATTTTCCCGGTTTTTCATATTTGATTTTTATCAAATAATAAAACGAGGATTTTTGGTTTTAATTATTTTTCTCTCCGAAAAATATTTCATATTAAAATAAATGAGAGGAGAAAATATGACTTCTCCAAAATAATGGAAATATTGGAGGAAAAATATTAAAATCAAATATTTGATTTTATCGGATTTTATTTGCAATTTTAATTGCATTAAAAAAATTGCACGTTTTCAAAACTGCATTTTTGGGCCAAGAAAATGTTCATCTCGTTCTAATTATTTTAATTAGACGGGGAAAATTTGTTTTAACATTTTTGGATTTTTATTTATTTTTCTGCGATTTTTTTAGATTTGGCGAATATTTAAAAAAAAACCCGCGCCCGACTGGGCCGAGGCCCAGCCGAGCCAGGCCGGCCCGTCCCCGCGTCGTCTCCCTCCCGAGCACGCTCGCCGCCGCCGCCCGAGTCCGGCTCGAGCACGCCGCCCGCCGCCGCCTTGCCCCCTCCTCCACGCCACCCCTCCCCCTCCTTAAATACCCCTGCCCCGCCACCTCTCCCCACCCCGCCGCCCAACCCGCACCCGCCGCCGCCGCCTGCAGTGCCCGCGCCGCCGCCGCCTGCAGCGCCCGCGCCGCCGCCGCATCCGCCGCCGCCCCGGAGCCCATGCGCCGCCGCCCGCCGCCTCCCGCCATCGCCCCGCCGCCGCCCGAGCCCCGCCGCCCCTCGCCCGCCCCGCCGGAGCCCCGCCGAGGTAGCCGAAGCCGCCGCCGCCGAGTCCGGTTTTTTTAAAAAAACCGATTCCGTTTATTTTTTTCTAAACCCTAGTTTTTTTAGATCGGTTTATTTTTTTTGGTTTTATTACTTAGTGATCGTTCACCGACCCGTTCGTTTTAACGAACGTGTTCGTCGGATTGTCGCTGTTAACGAACGTTCGTTCGTTTAACTGTTCGTCAGTTTTCTTTTTCGTCGGATTTTCCGCGATTATTCCAGATCGCGATTTCTGATCAGATCTTCGTTTTCGTTTAACTTTTCGCTCGTTTATCGGAATCAGGCGATTCAAGCGCCTAGAGTTTTGTCTCGAAATTCTCTTTCTGTTTCACCCACTCAAACAAGTTTTTGCTGCTGTAAAATTTGACCTAGATCCAGATTAGTAAACGAAGCTTGTTTCTTTCGCCGGTTGACTTTCGTTGCTTCGTTTGAGTTTAATCTTTTTGCAAACCGGAGTTCTTAAGTTGAACTTTCTGGTTGGATCTTTTATTTGAGTTTTACTTGTGCATTAGATGAGTACTTATTGTTTGCTTGTTTGTTTGCGATAGAGTACCCGGAGTGCGCCGCTTGCTACTTCGAATCTCTAGGTTACGCGGATCATCAGCAAGGCAAGTAACACTTTGATCATACTCTTCCATACCCAGTTTTTATTGCATTAGATCAATCCTCAAACATTGCATGGTTAGGATCTAATTAAATTGTGGGTATTGGGAAGTAGTTGAGGTAGTACCTATTACCTGTTTTATTATCAAACCCTTGGGAGTTACTTCTACGTTGCTTATATTGCCATGCTATGCTTGTAGACGTGGATTGGGTTTGAGAGATATTCACGACAGATGTGAGATTGTTAATTAATGGTTTACTTAAGGTGGCAACTAAAACTCACATCTGGGTGGATTGAGGCACCTGGAGAACCCAGTGCTGCCTGTATTTTTGGATATCCCGGAGTACCCGTGTGATCATCCTATGGACCGCCACCCAGGCTCAAAGGGATCATGAGATTATTCATGCTAGAAACTTCCGTGTGCAGCCACAAGCTATTATGGGCTCTAGCATAGTTGATTAAGTTGTGTGAGCTCTTGAAGAGGTAGACTAGCAGATGTAGGGGATGTAGGTGGTACGGTCTACCCGGAGTAGAGAGTTTACGCTTCTGAAAGACTGTGTCTCGGTCATCCGTTTCTCAAACATCATGCAGTGCGAGAATCAAGCGGAGGCGATCGAGTCTTGTGGGGAAAAGTGCACAAACCTCTGCAGAGTGTATAAACTAATCATGGTTAGCCGTGTCCCCGGTTATGGACAACTTGAGTATCTAGTACTTGGATTATCATATGAATCTCATCACCATGTTACTTTAATTAATTTGTTGGGTTAATGATGATACTTAATTGGGATTGAGTTGGAGGTACCTTCTCAATGTTTCACAACCACCATGATAGTTAAATAAAATTTATTCCTTTGCAGTAGGGAAAAATTGACTTTTCGCAAAACTGTAACCATAGAGCCTTCTACCAGCCATATATGCATGTAGTATAGCATTATTATGTTCATTATTCTCTATGTGTTACATTGCCAGCATATTCCATGTGCTGACCCGTTTTCGGGCTGCAACGTTTCATGTTGCAGACTTTTCAGACGACGAGTAAGGTGCCTTAGGTCGTGGTCTTATACTCAGTGATGCCGTTGGAGTTGATGGACTCACTTATCTTCCAAGCCTTCCGCTGTTATCGTATTTAGATGGCCTTAAGCCATATTTATCATACTTATTTCTCTCTTGAGATATTCGTTGTAATAAGTGTGTGATTGCTACTCTATTATAAATCCTCCATTTGTACTGTGCGTGTCAGCATTACTGATCCAGGGATGACACTGGTGCACAGCAGCACAAACTGTTTGAGGTCTGGTCGCTACAATACCCTAAGGAAACCATTGGGTATACCTTCTACCTCAGATCCGAAGGCAAGATCTTCGTTGCCAAGAACGGGTCCTTTCTGGAGAAAGAGTTTCTCTCGAAAGAAGTAAGTGGGAGGAAAGTGGAACTTGATGAGATGACCCTCTCGAACCGGAAAGTAGCGCAGCACAAGAAAATGTTTCTGTGGTGCCTGCACCGACTAGAGAGGAAGTTAATGATGACGATCATGATCAAGTTACTGCTGAACTTCGTAGGTCCACAAGGACACGTTCCGCACCAGAGTGGTACGACAACCCTGTCTTGGAAATCATGTTGTGGGACAACGGTGAACCTTCGAACTATGAAGAAGCAATGGCGGGTCCAGATTCCAACAAATGGCTTGAATCCATGCAATTCGAGATAGGATCCATGTATGAAAACAAAGTGTGGACTTTGACAGACTTGCCCGATGATCGGTGAGCGATAGAAAATAAATGGATCTTTAAGAAGAAGACGGACGCGGATGGAAATGTTACCATCTATAAAGCTCGACTTGTCGCTAAGGGTTATCGACAAGTTCAAGGAGTTGACTACGATGAGACCTTCTCACCCGTAGCGAAGCTGAAGTCCGTCCGAATCATGTTAGCAATTGCCGCATTCTACGATTATGAAATATGGCAAATGGACGTCAAAACGGCATTCCTTAACGGCTTCCTTAAGGAAGAATTGTATATGATGCAGCCGGAAGGTTTTGTCGATCCTAAGAATGCTGACAAAGTATGCAAGCTCCAGCGCTCAATCTATGGGCTGGTGCAGGCATCTCGGAGTTGGAACATTCGCTTTGATGAGATGATCAAAGCGTTTGGGTTTACACAGACTTATGGAGAAGCCTGTGTTTACAAGAAAGTGAGTGGGAGCTCTGTAGCATTTCTCATATTATATGTGGATGACATACTATTGATGGGAAATGGTATAGAATTCTTGGAAAGTATAAAGGCCTACTTGAATAAGTGTTTTTCAATGAAGGACCTTGGAGAAGCTGCTTACATATTAGGCATCAAGATCTATAGAGATAGATCGAGACGCCTCATAGGTCTTTCACAAAGCACATACCTTGACAAGATATTGAAGAAGTTCACTATGGATCAGTCCAAGAAGGGGTTCTTGCCTGTATTGCAAGGTGTGAGATTGAGCACGACTCAATGCCCGACCACGGCAGAAGATAGAGAAAAGATGAGTGTCGTCCCCTATGCCTCGGCCATAGGGTCTATTATGTATGCCATGCTGTGTACCAGACCTGATGTAAACCTTGCCGTGAGTTTGGTAGGAAGGTACCAAAGTAATCCCGGCATGGAACACTGGACAGCGGTCAAGAACATCCTAAAGTACCTGAAAAGGACTAAGGATATGTTTCTCGTTTATGGAGGTGATGAAGAGCTCGTCGTAAAGGGTTACGTCGATGCTAGCTTCGACACAGATCTGGATGACTCTAAGTCACAAACCGGATACATGTATATTTTGAATGGTGGGGCAGTCAGCTGGTGCAGTTGCAAGCAAAGCGTCGTGGTGGGATCTACATGTGAAGCGGAGTACATGGCAGCCTCGGAGGCAGCACATGAAGCAATCTGGATGAAGGAGTTCATTGCCGACCTAGGAGTTATTCCCAATGCATCGGGGCCGATGACTCTCTTCTGTGACAACACTGGAGCTATTGCCCTTGCCAAGGAGCCCAGGTTTCAAAAGAAGACCAGGCACATCAAGCGTCGCTTCAACTCCATTCGTGAAAATGTTCAAAATGGAGACATAGATATTTGTAAAGTACATACGGATTTGAATGTCGTAGATCCGTTGACTAAACCTCTTCCACGGGCAAAACATGATCAACACCAGAACTCTATGGGTGTACGATTCATCACAATGTAACTAGATTATTGACTCTAGTGCAAGTGGGAGACTATTGGAAATATGCCCTAGAGGCAATAATAAAATGGTTATTATTATATTTCCTCATTCATGATAATTGTCTATTGTTCGTGCTATAATTGTGTTATCCGGAAATCGTAATACATGTGTGAACACATAGACCATAACATGTCCCTAGTGAGCCTCTAGTTGACTAGCTCGTTGATCAATAGATGGTTACGGTTTCCTGACCATGGATATTGGATGTCATTGATAACGGGATCACATCATTAGGAGAATGATGTGATGGACAAGACCCAATCCTAAGCATAGCACTAGATCGTGTAGTTCGTTTGCTAAAGCTTTTCTAATGTCAAGTATCATTTCCTTAGACCATGAGATCGTGCAACTCCCGGATACCGTAGGAATGCTTTGGATGTACCAAAGGTCACAACGTAACTGGGTGGCTATAAAGGTGCACTACAGGTATCTCCGAAAGTGTCTGTTGGGTTGGCTCGGATCGAGACTGGGATTTGTCACTCCGTATGACGGAGAGGTATCTCTGGGCCCACTCGGTATTGCATCATCATAATGAGCTCAATGTGACTAAGTAGTTAGTCACGGGATCATGCATTACGAAACGAGTAAAGTGACTTGCCGGTAACGAGATTGAACGAGGTATTGGGATACCGACGATCGAATCTCGGGCAAGTAACGTACCGATTGACAAAGGGAATTGTATACGGGATTACTTGAATCCTCGACATCATGGTTCATCCGATGAGATCATCGAGGAGCATGTGGGAGCCAACATGGGTATCCAGATCCCGCTGTTGGTTATTGACCGGAGAGTCGTCTCGGTCATGTCTGCGTCTCTCCCGAACCCGTAGGGTCTACACACTTAAGGTTCGGTAACGCTAGGGTTGTAGAGATATTATTATGCGGTAACCCGAAAGTTGTTCGGAGTCCCGGATGAGATCCCGGACATCACGAGGAGTTCCGGAATGGTCCGGAGGTAAAGATTTATATATAGGAAGTCCAGTTTCGGCCACCGGGAAAGTTTCGGGGGTCACCGGTATTGTACCGGGACCACCGAAAGGGTCCCGGGGGTCCACCGGGTGGGGCCACCTATCCCCGAGGGCCCCATGGGCTGAAGTGGGAAGGGAACCAGCCCCTGGTGGGCTGGTGCGCCCCCATGGGCCTCCCCTTGCGCCTAGGGTTGGAAACCCTGGGGGTGGGGGACGCCCCACCTGACTTGGGGGGCAAGTTCCCCCCTTGGCCGCCGCCCCCCCTTGAGATGGGATCTCCAGGGGCCGGCGCCCCCCAGGACACCTATATAAAGGGGGGGGGAGGGAGGGCTGTGCACCTAAGCCCCTGGCGCCTCCCTCTCCCTCTCGCCGAGCTTGGCGAAGCCCTGCCGAGATCCCCGCTGCTTCCACCACCACGCCGTCATGCTGCTGGATCTCCATTAACCTCTCCTTCCCCCTTGCTGGATCAAGAAGGAGGAGACGTCTCTCCCAACCGTACATGTGTTGAACGCGGAGGTGCCGTCCGTTCGGTGCTAGGATCATCGGTGATTTGGATCACGACGAGTACGACTCCATCAACCCCGTTCTCTTGAACGCTTCCGCTCGTGATCTACAAGGGTATGTAGATGCACTCCTTCCCTCTCGTTGCTAGTAAACTCCATAGATTGATCTTGGTGATGTGTAGAAAATTTTAAATTTCTGCTATGATCCCCAACAGATATGTGAGTAGTTTACCAAAGACCTTCGGGTCCATAGTTATTAGCTAGATGGCTTCTTCTCTCTCTTTGGATCTCAATACGAAGTTCTGCTCGATCTTCTTGGAGATCTATTCGATGTAACTCTTTTTGCGGTGTGTTTGTCGAGATCCGATGAATTGTGGGTTTATGATCAAGATTATCTATGAACAATATTTGAATCTTCTCTGAATTCTTTTATGTATAATTGGTTATCTTTGCAAGTCTCTTCGAATTATCAGTTTGGTTTGGCCTACTAGATTGATCTTTCTTGCAATGGGAGAAGTGCTTAGCTTTGGGTTCAATCTTGCGTTGCTCGATCCCAGTGACAGAAAGGGAAACGACACGTATTGTATTGTTGCCATCGAGGATAAAAAGATGGGGTTTATATCATATTGCTTGAGTTTATCCCTCTACATCATGTCATCTTGCCTAATGCATTACTCTGTTCTTATGAACTTAATACTCTAGATGCATGCTGGATAGCGGTCGATGTGTGGAGTAATAGTAGTAGATGCAGGCAGGAGTCGGTCTACTTGTCGCGGACGTGATGCCTATATACATGATCATGCCTAGATATTCTCATAACTATGCACTATTCTATCAATTGCTCGACAGTAATTTGTTCACCCACCATAATACTTATGCTATCTTGAGAGAAGCCACTAGTGAACCCTATGCTCCCCGGGTCTATTTTCCATTATATAAGTTTTCAATCTATTTTTATTTTGCAATCTTTACTTTTAGTCTTTATCATAAAAATATCAAAAATATTATCTTATCATCTCTATCAGATCTCACTTTTGCAAGTGGCCGTGAAGGGATTGACAACCCCTTTATCGCGTTGGTTGCAAGGTTCTTATTTGTTTGTGTAGGTACGAGGGACTTGCGTGTGGGCTCCTACTGGATTGATACCTTGGTTCTCAAAAACTGAGGGAAATACTTACGCTACTTTGCTGCATCACCCTTTCCTCTTCAAGGGAAAACCAACGCATGCTCAAGAGGTAGCAAGAAGGATCTCTGGCGCCGTTGCCGGGGAGTCTACGCACAAGTCAAGACATAACAAGTACCCATCACAAATTCTTATCCCTCGCATTACATTATTTGCCATTTGCCTCTCGTTTTCCTCTCCCCCACTTCACCCTTGCCGTTTTATTCGCCCTCTCTTTCCGTTCGCCTCTTTTTTTCGCTTGCTTCTTGTTTGCTCGTGTGTTGGATTGCTTGCTTGTCACGATGGCTCAAGATAATACTAAATTATGTGACTTTGCCAATACCAACAACATTGATTTTCTTAGCACTCCGATCTCTCCTCTTACCGATGCTGAATCTTGTGAAATTCATGCTGCTTTGCTGAATCTTGTCATGAAAGATCAATTCGCCGGCCTTCCTAGTGAAGATGCCGCTACCCACCTAAATTGCTTTGTTGATTTGTGCGATATGCAAAAGAAGAAAGATGTGGACAATGATATTGTTAAATTGAAGCTATTTCCGTTTTCGCTTAGAGATCGTGCTAAAACTTGGTTTTTGTCTTTGCCTAAAAATAGTATTGATTCATGGAATAAGTGCAAGGATGCTTTCATCTCTAAATATTTTCCTCCCGCTAAGATTATCTCTCTTAGAAACGATATTATGAATTTTAAGCAACTTGATCATGAACATGTTGCACAAGCTTGGGAGAGAATGAAATTAATGATACGTAATCGACCTACACATGGTTTGAATTTATGGATGATTATACAAATTTTTTATGCCGGATTGAATTTTGCTTCCAGAAATCTTTTTGATTCAGCCGCGGGAGGCACTTTTATGGAAATCACTTTAGGAGAAGCTACTAAACTCCTAGATAATATTATGGTTAATTATTCTCAATAGTACACTGAAAGATCTACTAGTAAAAAAGTGCATGCAATTGAAGAGATTAATGTTTTGAGTGGAAAGATGGATGAACTTATGAATTTTTTTGCTAATAAGAGTGTTTCTTATGATCCTAATGATATGCCTTTGTCTACTTTGATTGAGAATAATAATGAATCTATGGATGTGAATTTTTTTGGTAGGAACAATTTTGGTAACAACGCTTATAGGGGAAACTTTAATCATAGGCCGTATCCTAATAATTATGGTAATGCCTACAACAACTCTTATGGAAATTTTAATAAGATGCTCTCTGATTTTGAGACTAGTGTTAAAGAATTTATGATTTCTCAAAAGAATTTCAATGCTTTGCTTGAAGAAAAATTGCCTAAGATTGATGAGTTGGCTAGGAACGTGGATATAATTTCTCTTGATGTTGATTCTTTGAAACTTAGATCTATTCCACCTAAGCATGATATCAATGAGTCTCTCAAAGCTATGAGAATTTCCATTGATGAGTGCAAAGAAAGAACCGCTAGGATGCGTGCTAAAAAGATTGCTTTATGAAAGCGTGTTCTTCTAGTTTTCATGATAATAAGGATGAAGATCTAAAAGTGATTGATGTGTCCCCTATTAAAGCTTTGTTTTGCAATATGAATCTTGATAGTGATGGGACTGGAGATGAGTCAACTTTAGTTAAAAGGCGTCCCAATGATTCAGAGTTTTAGATCTTGATGTAAAAATTGGTAAAAGTGGGATGGAAGAGGTCAAAACTTTACATAGCAATGAACCCACTATTTTGGATTTCAAGGAATTTAATTATGATAATTGTTCTTTAATAGATTGTATTTCCTTGTTGCAATCTGTGCTAAATTCTCCGCATGCTTATAGTCAAAATGAGGCTTTTACCAAACATATCATTGATGCTTTAATGCAATCTTATGAAGAAAAGCTTGAATTGGAAGTTTCTATCCCTAGAAAACTTTATGATGAATGGGAACCTACTATTAAAATTAAAATTAAAGATCATGAATGCTATGCTTTGTGTGATTTGGGTGCTAGTGTTTCCACGATTCCAAAAACTTTGTGTGACATGTTAGGTTTCCGTGAATTTGATGATTGTTCTTTAAATAAACTTGCACCTTGCGGATTCCACCATTAAGAAACCTATGGGAAGAATTAATAATGTTATTATTATTGCAAATAGGAATTATGTGCCCGTAGATTTCATTGTTCTTGATATAGATTGCAATCCTTCATGTTTTATTATCCTTGGTAGACCTTTCCTTAGAACGATGGGTGCAATTATTGACATGAAAGAAGGGAATATTAGATTCAAATTTCCGTTAAGGAAAGGCATGGAACACTTTCATAGAAAGAAAATTAAATTACCTTATGAATCTATTATGAGAGCCACTTATGGATTGCCTACCAAAGATGGCAATACCTAGATCTATTTTTGCCTTTGTGCCTAGCTAGGGGCGTTAAACGATAGCGCTTGTTGGGAGGCAACCCAATTTTATTTTTGTTTCTTGCTTTTTGGTTCTGTTTAGTAATAAATAATTGATCTAGCCTCTGGTTAGATGTGGTTTTATGTTTTAATTAGTGTTTGTGCCAAGTAAAACCTATAGGATCTTCTTGGATGATAGTTATTTGATCTTGCTGAAAATGCCAGAAACTTTCTGCTCATGAAAATAATTGTTTAAAATCACCAGAACATGATAAAATACTGATTCTAATTGAAGTACATCAATAAACAAATTATCTAGGTCTTCCTATTTTGGTAGATTTTTCTGAGTGACAGAAGTTTGCGTTAGATACAGATTACTACAGACTGTTCTGTTTTTGACAGATTCTGTTTTTCGTGTGTTGTTTGCTTATTTTGATGAATCTATGGCTAGTATCGGAGGTTATGAACCATAGAGAAGTTGGAATACAGTAGGTTTAACACCAATATAAATAAATAATGAGTTCATTACAGTACCTTGAAGTGGTGTTTTGTTTTCTTTCGCTAACGGAGCTCACGAGATTTTCTGTTAAGTTTTGTATTGTGAAGTTTTCAAGTTTTTGAGTAAAGATTTGATGGATTATGGAACAAGGAGTGGCAAGAGCCTAAGCTTGGGGATGCCCAAGGCATCCCAAGGTAAAATCCAAGGACAACCAAAAATCCTAAGCTTGGGGATGCCCCGGAAGGCATCCCCTCTTTCGTCTTCGTCCATCGGTAACTTTACTTGGAGCTATATTTTTATTCACCACATGATATGTGTTTTGCTTGGAGCGTCTTGTATGATTTGAGTCTGTGCTTTTTAGTTTACCACAATCATCCTTGCTGTACACACCTTTTGGGAGAGACACACATTAATCAGAATTTATTAGAATACTCTATGTGCTTCACTTATATCTTTTGAGCTAGAAATTTTTGCTCTAGTGCTTCACTTATATCTTTTAGAGCACGGTGGTGGATTTATTTTATATAAATTATTGATCTCTCATGCTTCACTTATATTATTTTGAGAGTGCTTTAGAACATCATGGTAATTTGCTTTGGCTATAAAATTAGTCCTAATATGATAGGCATCCAAGTTGGATATAATAGAAACTTTCATATAAGTGCATTGAATACTAAGAGAAGTTTGATGCTTGATTGTTTTGAGATACAGAGATAGTGATATTAAAGTTGTGCTAGTTGAGTAGTTGTGAATTTGAGAAATACTTGTGTTGAAGTTTGCAAGTCCCGTAGCATGCACGTATGGTAAACGTTGTGTAACAAATTTGAAACATGAGGTGTTCTTTGATTGTCATCCTTATGAGTGGCGGTCGGGGACGAGTGATGGTCTTTTCCTACCAATCTATCCCCCTAGGAGCATGCGCGCAGTGCTTGGTTTTTGATGACTTGTAGATTTTTGCAATAAGTTTGTGAGTTCTTTATGACTAATGTTGAGTCCATGGATTATACGCACTCTCAACCTTCCATCATTGCTAGCTTCTTCGGTACCGTGCATTGCCCTTTCTCACCTTGAGAGTTGGTGCAAACTTCGCCGGTGCATCCAAACCCGTGATACGATACGCTCTATCACACATAAACCTCCTTATATCTTCCTCAAGACAGCCACCATACCTACCTATTATGACATTTCCATAGCCATTCCGAGATATATTGTTATGCAACTTTTCACCGTTCCGTTTATTATGACACGCTTCATCATTGTCATATTGCCTTGCATGATCATGTAGTTGACATCGTATTTGTGGCAAAGCCACCATGCATATTATTTCATACATGTCACTCTTGATTCATTGCCCATCCCGGTACACCGCTGGAGGCATTCATATAGAGTCATATTTTGTTCTAGTATCGAGTTGTAATCATTGAGTTGTAAATAAATAGAAGTGTGATGATCATCATTTATAGAGCATTGTCCCAAAAAAAAGAGAAAGGCCAAATAAAAAAACGGGAGGCGCAAAAAAAAGAGAAAAAAAGAAGAGAAATAAAAAGGGGCAATGCTACTATCCTTTTTCCACACTTGTGCTTCAAAGTAGCACCATGATCTTTATGATAGAGAGTCTCTTGTTTTTTCACTTTCATATACTAGTGGGAATTTTTCATTATAGAACTTGGCTTGTATATTCCAACAATGGGATTCCTCAAATGCCCTAGGTCTTCGTGAGCAAGCAAGTTGGATGCACACCCACTTAGTTTCTTTTGTTGAGCTTTCATACATTTATAGCTCTAGTGCATCCGTTGCATGGCAATCCCTACTCCTTGCATTGACATCAATTGATGGGCATCTCCCTAGCCCGTTGATTAGCCGCGTCAATGTGAGACTTTCTTCTTTTTTGTCTTCTCCACACAACCCCCATCATCATATTCTATTTCACCCATAGTGCTATATCCATGGCTCACGCTCATGTATTGTGTGAAAGTTGAAAAAAGTTTGAGATTACTAAAGTATTGTGACGCCCGGATAATCAAGCTACAGTGAACCTCTTCTAATGATGCCATGTCATCTCGGTTACTTTTGATAAACTCGCGTCGGTTCGAAAACCCAGTTCAATTTTTTAATAAAGTCAAACAAATAAAGTATTGAAATGTCAAATCAAAAATGTTCGTTGGGTTGCAAATATTCTTTATCATGTGGCAACCAACATCTTTTGGCTCTCCCTTTAATCCCTAGGAAAATATAAGTAGCCACCAGCATATTAATTGACCTATTCAATTTCTAAAAATGCTTGAACAATTCCGCTGGCTCTAAAACTTTTTATGCAACACCACAGTGTTGTTCTCAAATTGTGTGCCAAATTTTCAAGTTTTACTAAATTCAATTTGTCACTCAAATAAATACGAACAGTAGCTAACTGAAATACATAAAGGAAAAAATAGAAAGTGGCCTAACTAACAGCGGTGCCACTGGGCCTTTGATGACCACAGTACTTTTGGCCCAGCAGACCAAGGCCCAACCCAACCGCACCCCCCCGCTGCCTTCTTCCCCAGTTCATCAGAGGCGCCGTGGCTTCGCTCACGACGTCCATGGCCGGGGATGGCCACGTGCCGCTCATCCGCCGTGCCCCGAGCTGGATAAGGTCTCCGTCGAGCCCTTTCCTAACCCTAGCCCCCACACTTCTTCCCCACCTCGCGGCGCTCTCCCCCCACCATCGCGAGCGCCACCGTCGTCGTACGCGCTGAGATCCCGCGGCCACAGCCATCTCCACGCGCGCAGCCCATGTCCACGAGCTCCGCCTCGTCCTCCCCTCCAGCCCCGTCGAACCACGGGACCCGGAGCACTCCACAACGCCGGCGCCAGCATCGTCTTCCACCTTCGGACGCGTCGGAGCTTGCCGTCGATCCGCGCCGCCCCGAGCACCTCGAGCCGTCCCCGGGCCTTCTCTGCAACGGCCGTGAGCCCCCGATCCTCCTCCCTCTCTCCCCGGCCTCTCCTCGTAGCCGTAGCCACGCCGCCACTGCGCCATGCTCTGCCGTCCGTCGCGGTCGACGCCGTCGTCGGCACCGTCCATCCTAGCCTCAGCTGAGACCTTGAATGGGTGCGCCCGAACCCCGGACTATTGAACGCACCACCCCGCGTGCCTTTTGAGCTCCCGTAGCTCCGTCCCCGACGAGGCTCGAAGCCAACCGCCGCCCACGCTCACCGCCGGCGCTGCTCCGGCCAAGCCACCCCCGCGTCTGCTTCTTCTGACCTTGTCGCGCCGCTCGCTGCTCCCTGCTCCCTACGTGCGTGCGCCCGCAGCCGCCTACTGCCGCACCCTGCTCGCCCGGCCGGCTCCCCGCATGCATCGTCCGCCGCGAGCCGCCCGCCTCATGCCATGGCTGCCACCGCCTGCTCGCGCCCGCCGCTCCGGCCGCCCGCTGTGCCGCGTTGCCGCGCCCTGCCCTCCGCGTGCCACGGCTTGTTGCCTGCGTAGCTCCTGCTGCCGCTGCTCATAGTGGCCGCCGCCTTCTACCCGCGTAGGTGCTGCTGCCGCTGCTATTGCTTCCTGCTGCTCTTGCCGTCACCGTTGATCTTGCACTGCTGCTGCTCTTGCTTGCTGCACCGCTGCGGCCTTGCTTGCTTTGCCTGCTGCCCCTTGCTATTGTTGCTGCTTGGCCATGGCCACCAGATGCGCCCATGTGTGTAACAGTGTAAGGCACAGCTGTGCCTTGGCATTTGTGGCCGGCCCAATCTGATTAGGGGTAGGATTAGTTTAGCACTAATTTCAGTTTAGGTTTGTGAAGTAATTAGGGACTAATTTAGTCTAAGCTAAGTGGCCCCATGTGTTTGGTTAGGCTAGTTAATAAAGTAATTAGTCTAATAGCCAATGACATGTAGACCCACGGTTAGTTTAAAGAGAATCACATTTTAACAAAAATCTAAGTTAATGACACGTGGCCCCCTACACTGTTCATTTGTTGACTAGTCACCATTTGACTGGGTCAACCCAACCCCTCTGGCCCACTGTCAGCCTCTCTGGCTGAGTATAATAGTTGGTACACTTAGTAAATTCCCGTTTTAATACGAATTAATAAAATTTTAGAAAAACTTTAAAACCTTAGAAAATTCATAGAAAATAATCTGTAACTCGGATGAAAAAGTTTTATACATGAAAGTTGTTCAGAACGACGAGACGAATCCGAATACGCGTTCTGTTCATCTGTCACATATCCCTAACATAGAGAACCTGCAACTTTTCCCCTCCGGTCATCTGTCTAACACAGGTCCGGAACCGGGAAAACCTTCCCGGTTGAATTTCCCCTTCACCTTTATCGTGTAGCACCGCGTTAGAACACCCCTAGCGCTGCTTTTGACTTGTCATGCATAGTATTGCACTTGTTTGCTTTTATATTTACTGTTTCTTCCCCCTCTCTCTCCGG
The DNA here is from genome assembly GCF_018294505.1 of Triticum aestivum. Classification (NCBI taxonomy): domain Eukaryota; kingdom Viridiplantae; phylum Streptophyta; class Magnoliopsida; order Poales; family Poaceae; genus Triticum; species Triticum aestivum. The sequence goes on from NC_057799.1 coordinate 324,329,901, forward strand.
TAGACCCCAAGACCGATGCTGCCCCTGTGATTGACTACATCGACGACGGCCCCTCCTTGCCAGAGCAACCAGGCAAGCCCCCCTTTGATCATCCCGATATCGCCCATTCCATTCTCTCATGCTTGCATTAGATTTTGATACTGTTATTGTTTGCTCCTATTCTGATGCATAGCCTGCTTTTGTAACCTGCTTATCGTTACCTACCTGCTTATCCTAAACTGCTTAGTATAGGTTGGTTAGTGATCCACCAGTGACCCCCACCTTGTCCTTCTTGCCCCTGCTTCATCATCGAAGACCCGATCAACGGGATCGAAGACCAGGCCCCGTCACCGCACATCACTTTCCCTTTAGTTGCTCGACACTACTGGGTTACTATAGAGTGCCGAGGGTGAGGCCTCATCAGCACTTCTGATGTTAACCTGTAGTGTAGCTATTCGGTCGTGGTCATCGAGGGTGATTTCCTCCTTAACCACTTCCGATACGGCTCTGTCGTGCAACCCCTCAAGTGTGAACCTCGAGGGTGGATCCTCTAATGTTCACCTTGATGATTACATCGAGTGGAATTCACCGGGGGTGATTCCTCGGGTTTTCCCCTTGATGTTTGGACACACGGATACTTGGACTTTACAACTGTTACTTGGAAAGGCGGGTCGATCCTGAGGGGTACCCGCGAGTGATGTGGAGACGGGTTGACCTGGAGGGTGCCCGCGAGATAATTACGAGGCGTGGCCGGGCATTCCTAGCCCTTGTCGCAAGTCCTCGAGACGGGGCAACGGGGTCACATCTTTCGTGAGTCTCTGCTTGTTACCGCGTGCTCCTAATCCACTACGATTTGGATATTTGATCCGAGGGGCCTCTGGCCTGATAGCACTAACCATCACGTGGGCATAATATGGGCGTTCTGCATCGTATGCATCAGCCGAAGCTTAATAGACGTCAGCGACTGAGCGGCGCGCGCCGGGTTGGACTGGTAAGCACCTGCCTTTTTTGAGGAGGTAGCTAGGTCTGCTCACCGGCCGCCCTCGCAACGTGCAGGAGTTCCCGGGGCGATGGCCCATGACCCCTGGGGGCATAGGTTTAGTCCGGCGTGCTGACCTCTCTATTAAGCCTAGGTCGGGTTGCGGCGTATTGTTTGGCCGAGGCCGGGCATGACCCAGGAAAGTGTGTCCGGCCGGAGTTAATCGAGCGTGGTGGGTAAGTTGGTGCACGCCTGCAGGGAAGAAAACATCTATCGATAGCCTGTCCTATGATAACAGACACTTGGAGTTGTATCCCGATCGATACAACTAGAACTGGATACTTGTGATGAGAATTGGATTGTGATGAGAAATGGATAGTATGGCTCTGGGATTGCTTTCTCGCAGGGAGTCGAGAAAGGATTTCTGGCCGAGGTTGATAACACTACTACTACTTTACTTTATACTACTCTTATCTCTCTTCTGATGCTGAAAGATGCTTGGTGCTGCTTGAAGATGCTAGTCTTCGATAGGCTAGGCTTTCCCCTTCTCTTCTGGCATTCTGCAGTTCAGTCCACATATACTACCCATTTCATTGACACCGATGCATATGTAGTGTAGATCCTTGCTTGCGAGTACTTTGGATGAGTACTCACGGTTGCTTTGCTCCCCCTTTTCCCCTTTTCTTCTTTCTGGTTGATGCAACCAGATGTCGGAGCCCAGGAGCCAGATGCCACCGTCGATGCCTACTACTACGTGAAGACCGACGACGACCAGGAGTAGTTAGGAGGCTCCCAGGCAGGAGGCCTTGCCTTTTTGATCGTTGTTGCTTTTGTGCTAGCCTTCTTAAGGCAAGCTTGTCTAACTCATGTCTGTACTCAGATATTGTTGCTTCCGCTGACTCTTGTGTTTTCGAGCTTATGTATTCGAGCCCTCGAGGCCCCTGGCTTGTAATACAAAGCTTGTATTATTTTAATTTGTGTCTAGAGTCGTGTTGTGATATCTTCCCGTGAGTCCTTGATCTTGATCGTACACATTTGCGTGTATGATTAGTGTACGATTGAATCGAGGGCGTCACAAGTATGAAACAATTGTTTGGCTTATCATCGGGGTTGTGCATGATGAGAGCATTATTGTGTGATGAAAATGAAGCATGGTCAAACTATATGATTTTGTAGGGATGAGCTTTCTTTGGCTATGCTATTTTGAGAAGACATAATTGCTTAGTTAGTATGCTTGAAGTATTATTATTTTTATGTCTATATTAAACTTTTATCTTGAATCTTTTAGATCTGAACATTCATGCCACAATAAAGAAAATTACATTGAGAAATATGTTAGGAAGCATTCCACATCAAAAATTCTGTTTTTATCATTTACCTACTCGAGGACGAGCATGAATATTAAGCTTGGGGATGCTTGATACGTCTCCAACGTATCTATAATTTTTGATTGTTCCATGCTATTATATATTCTGTTTTGGATGTTTAATGGGCTTTATTATACACTTTTATATTATTTTGGGACTAACCTATTAACCCAAGGCCCAGTGCAAATTGCTGTTTTTTCCTATTTCAGTGTTTCGCAGAAAAGGAATATCAAACGGAGTCCAAACGGAATGAAACCTTCGGGAGCGTGATTTTTGGAACAAACGTGATCCAGAGGACTTGGAGTGGATGCCAATAAACGAACGAGGAGGCCACGAGGCAGGAAGGCGCGCCTGCCCCCTGGGCACGCCCCCACCCTCGTGGCCCCCTCGTAGCTCCACCGACCTACTTCTTCCTCCTATATATACCTACGTACCCCGAAACCATCAAGGAGCACCACGAAACCCTATTTCCACCGCCGCAACCTTCTGTACCCGTGAGATCCCATCTTGGGGCCTTTTCCAGCGCTCCGCCGGAGGGGGCATCGATCACGGAGGGCTTCTACATCAACACCGTAGCCTCTCCGATGATGCGTGAGTAGTTTACCACAGACCTTCGGGTCCATCGTTATTAGCTAGTTGGCTTCTTCTCTCTCTTTGGATCTCAATACGAAGTTCTCCTCGATCTTCTTGGAGATCTACTCGATGTAACTCTTTTTGCGGTGTGTTTGTCGAGATCCGATGAATTGTGGGTTTATGATCAAGATTATCTATGAACAATATTTGAATCTTCTCTGAATTCTTTTATGTATGATTGGTTATCTTTGCAAAACTCTTCGAATTATCAATTTGGTTTGGCCTACTAGATTGATCTTTCTTGCAATGGGAGAAGTGCTTAGCTTTGGGTTCAATCTTGCGTTGCTCGATCCCAGTGACAGAAAGGGGAACGACATGTATTGTATTGTTGCCATCGAGGATAAAAAGATGGGGTTTATATCATATTGCTTGAGTTTATCCCTCTACATCATGTCATCTTGCCTAATGCGTTACTCTGTTCTTATGAACTTAATACTCTAGATGCATGCTGGATAGCGGTCGATGTGTGGAGTAATAGTAGTAGATGTAGGCAGGAGTCGGTCTACTTGTCGCAGACGTGATGCATATATACATGATCATGCCTAGATATTCGCATAACTATGCACTATTCTATCAATTGCTCGACAGTAGTTTGTTCACCCACCGTAATACTTATGCTATCTTGAGAGAAGCCACTAGTGAAACCTATGCCCCCCGGGTCTATTTTCCATTATATAAGTTTTCAATCTATTTCTATTTTGCAATCTTTACTTTTAGTCTTTATCATAAAAATACTAAAAAAAATTATCTTATCATCTCTATCAGATCTCTCTTTTGCAAGTGGTCGTGAAGGGATTAACAACCCCTTTATCGCGTTGGTTGCAAGGTTCTTATTTGTTTGTGTAGGTACGAGGGACTTGCGTGTGCGCTCCTACTAGATTGATACCTTGGTTCTCAAAAACTGAGGGAAATACTTACGCTACTTTGCTGCATCACCCTTTCCTCTTCAAGGGAAAACCAACGCATGCTCAAGAGGTAGCAATAACTTCCTAGTATTTCAAGCAAGTCTTGTATGCGGTTTGAGAGCTCATAGGAGAGATGATCAAGGCACCTATTGGTCAAACTTCTTCAAAGATATGAACTTGCTACAGATGGTATCCATATCTCAAGTTGAGCAGTACTAATTGGTAGTTCATGATATGATTGTATTGTTGTGAATCATAACAGTTCCTTCATGCTATCACATGATTGTATCCTCATAGCTGATGGTACTCCAGTGATTGCTAGAGTGTGGAGGTCACATGCTGCATCATATAGGGGTAGAAAGGACTACACTGGTGCAGAGACCAACTGGAGCTAGGAAGTTAAGCGAACTATGTGAAACATAAAATGGAAGTCTATTTGAAGAGTTGGCGCACAGACCAATTGCAAGCCAGTGAAGTTAAAGGGAACTATTTGAATGACCCCCCTAACTACCTGATCACTGCCCAATTTTTTCCACAACTGCGCAACGACCAAATAAAACCTAAAGTTAAGCAAGCTATGGCCGGTGGTCAGTTGCTGATCCGCTTAGGGTGTTCGGTACACACCTCTGTCATGCTCCAGGCAGGTTAAAATAAAAGTTGAACGCTACGTGGTCATCATCCAACTCCTGCCCTTAATAGTACCATTATTAGCATGCTTACTTACAAACTCAGTCAATTGGAGGACGAACCCGACCAAAGGCATTGACACGTTTGTCCCCATTTCTATTTCCCTTCCATAATGTACCTACAACTCGGAAGTTAAGGGAACTATTGAAAATATAAAATATAAGTTAAGTGAACTATTTGAAGTGACCAACTGTAGCCATCGGCGCATAGACCAATTGCAACCTAAAAGAGAAGCAACTAATAGGACTCAAAGTAGGGGCCTATGTCATATGTTCCTAACATCATTATGTAGACCAACCACAAACCAGAAGTTAAGCAAACTATTTGAAACTGCAGCTGATACGTCTCCAGCGTATCTATAATTTTTGCTTGTTTCATGCCAATATTCTACAACTTTCACATACTTTTGGTAATACTTTATATTATTTTTGGGACTAACATATTGATCCAGTGCTGAGTGCCAGTTCCTGTTTGTTGCATTTTTTTGTTTTGCAGAATATCCATATCAAATGAAGTCCAAACACGATAAAAATTTATGGAGATTTATTTTGGAATATATGTGACTTTTGGGAAGAGGAATCAACATGAGATGATGCCCGAGGGGTCCACAAACCAAGAGGGCGGGCCCCCCAACCCAGGGCGCGCCTGGCAGGCTCATGTGACCCCTGTAGGTTGGTTGGAGATATCATTTGGCCACAATGAAGCTAATATCCGGATAAAAATCCTGTCAAATTTTCATCCCAATCGGAGTTACGGATCTCCGGGAATTTAAGAAATGGTTTTCGACCAGAAAACAGAAACCCGAAACAGAAGAACAGAGAGAGATCCAATCTCTGAGGGGCTCCTGCCCTCCAGGAGCCATGGAGACCAAGGACCAGAGGGGAAACCCTCCTCCCATTTATGGGGGAGGCCAAGGAAGAAGAACAAGGAAGGGGCTCTCCCCCCTCTCTCCGAGTGGTGCTGGAACACCGTCGGGGCAATCATCGTGTGACGGTGATCTACTCCCTCATCTATATTCAGTGGTCCACTCTCCCGCAACCCGTCGTACCCTCTACTTGAACGTGGTTATGCTTCATATTATTATCCAATGATGTGTTGCCATCCTATGAAAATCAGCCCAGATTTGCTTCTAAAAGGTGCCCAGTGCCAGTTTCTGTTTTTTTCCTTGTTTTTGACTTCTACAGAAAAGGTATATCAAATGGAGTCCAAATGGAATACAACTGTACGGTGATTTTTCTTGGACCAGAAGAAACCTACGAGACTTGGAGAGGAGGCCAGAAACCCTATGAGGAGGCCACAAGCCATAGGGGCGCGCCCCAGGGGGCACGCCCCCAGGGCTTGTGGGCCCCTAAGAGACCTTCCAACCCTAACTCCAACACCATAAATCCTCAAATATTCTCCCTGTACCAGAGAGCACACCAAAAATAATTTTTCACCGCTGCAAGCTTCTGTTCCCGTGAGATCCCATCTTGGGGCCTTTTCCGACACTCCGCTAGAGGGGGATTCGATCACGGAGGGCCTCTACACCAACCTTGCTGCCCTTCAGATGACGCGTGATTAGTTTACCACAGACCTAAGGGTCCATAGCTAGTAGCTAGATGGCTTCTTCTCTCTCTTTGATCTTCAATACAATGTTCTCCTCAATGTTCTTGGAGATATATTCGATGTAATCTTCTTTTGTGGTGCGTTTGTTGAGATCCGATGAATTGTAGATTTATGATCAGATAATCTATGAATATTATTTGAGTCTTCTCTGAACTCTTTTATGCATGATTAAGATAGCTTAGTAATTCTCTTCGATCTATCGATTTGGTTTGGCCAACTAGATTGGTTTTTCTTGCAATGGGAGAAGTGCTTTGTGATGGGTTCAATCTTGCGGTGTCCTCTCCCAGTGACAAAAGGGGCAGCGAGGCACGTATTGTATTGTTTCCATTAAGGATAAAAAGTTGGGGTTTATATCACATTCTTGAGTTTGTCCCTCTACATCATGTCATCTTGCTCAAGGCGTTACTCTGTTCTTACAAACTACTCTAGATGCAGGCAGGAGTCGGTCGATGTGTGGAGTAATAGTAGTAGATGCAGGCAGGAGTCGGTCTACTTGTCACGGACGTGATGCCTATATTCATGATCATTGCCTTAGATATGATCATAACTTTGTGCTTTTCTATCAATTGCTCAACAATAATTTGTTTACCCGCCATATGCTTTATTCAAGAGAGAAGCCTCTAGTGACACCAATGGCCCCCGGGTCTATTTTTCATCATATTATTTTCAGATCTATAAAACCAAAAACCCAAAAATACCTTGCTGCAATTTATTTGTTGATACGTCTCCAACGTATCCACTTTTCCTAATGCTTTTCCTCTTGTTTTGGACTCTAATTTGCATGATTTAAATTAAACTAACCCCGGACTCATGCTGTTTTCACCAGAATTACCATGGTGTTGTTTTTGTGCAGAAATAAAAGTTCTCGAAATGGAACAAAACTTTGCGAGGAATTTTATATCAATAAAGAGAATTTCTGGAGCCAAGATCCACCAGAGGGGGGTGATACGTCTCCAACGTATCTATAATTTTTGATTGCTCCATGCTATTATATATTCTGTTTTGGATGTTTAATGGGCTTATTTATACACTTTTATATTATTTTTGGGACTAACCTATTAACCCAAGGCCCAGTGCAAATTGCTGTTTTTTGCCTATTTCAGTGTTTCGCAGAAAAGGAATATCAAACGGAGTCCAAACGGAATGAAACCTTCGGGAGAGTTATTTTTGGAACAAACGTGATCCAGAGGACTTGGAGTGGACGTCAAGCAACCAACGAGGAGGCCACGAGGCAGGGGGCGCGCCTACCCCCTGGGCGCGCTCTCCACCCTCGTGGGCCCCTCGTGGCTCCACCGACCTACTTCTTCCACCTATATATACCTACGTACCCCGAAACCATCAAGGAGCACCACGAAAACCTAATTCCACCGCCGCAACATTCTGTACCCGTGAGATCCCATCTTGGGGCCTTTTCCGGCACTCTGCCGGAGGGGGCATCGATCCTGGAGGGCTTCTACATCAACACCATAGCCTCTCCGATGATGTGTGAGTAGTTTACCTCAGACCTTCGGGTCCATTGTTATTAGCTAGATGGCTTCTTCTCTCTCTTTGGATCTCAATACAAAGTTCTCCTCGATTTTCTTGGAGATCTAATCGATGTAATCTTCTTTTGCGGTGTGTTTGTCGAGATCCGATGACTTGTGGGTTTATGATCAAGATTATCTATGAATAATATTTGAATCTCCTCTGAATTCTTTTATGTATGATTGGTTATCTTTGCAAGTCTCTTCGAATTATCAGTTTGGCTTGGCCTACTAGATTGATCTTTCTTGCAATGGGAGAAGTGCTTAGCTTTGGGTTCAATCTTGCGGTGCTCGATCCAAGTGACAGTAGGGGAAACGACACGTATTGTATTGTTGCCATCGAGGATAAAAAGATGGGATTTATATCATATTGCATGAGTTTATCCCTCTACATCATGTCATCTTGCTTAAAGCGTTACTCCGTTCTTATGAACTTAATACTCTAGATGCATGCTGGATAGCGGTCGATGTGTAGAGTAATAGTAGTAGATGCAGGCAGGAGTCGGTCTACTTGTCATAGACGTGATGCCTATATACATGATCATACCTAGATATTCTCATAATTATGCACTTTTCTATCAATTGCTCGACAGTAATTTGTTCACCCACCGTAATACTTTGCTATCTTGAGAGAAGCCACTAGTGAAACCTATGGCCCCCGGGTCTATTCTCCATCATATTAATCTCCCGTCAACAAGTTATTTCTGTTACCGTTTATTTTGCTTTCTTTACTTTTAATCTTTATCATAAAAAATACCAAAAATATTATCTTATCATCTCTATCATATCTCACTTTTGCAAGTGGCCGTGAAGGGATTGACAACCCCTTTATCGCGTTGGTTGCAAGGTTCTTATTTGTTTGTGTAGGTACGAGGGACTTGCGTGTGGCCTCCTACTGGATTGATACCTTGGTTCTCAAAAACTGAGGGAAATACTTACGCTACTTTGCTGCATCACCCTTTCCTCTTCATGGGAAAACCAATGCAGTGCTCAAGAGGTAGCAAGAAGGATTTCTGGCGCCGTTGCCGGGGAGGCTTACACTAAGTCAAGTCAAGATTTGATCTCCCGACAACGAGCCATTTCTGGCGCCGTTGCTGGGGAGTCTACACACAAGTCAAGACATACCAAGTACCCATCACAAACTCTTATCCCTCGCATTACATTATTTGCCATTTGCCTCTCGTTTTCCTCTCCCCCACTTCACCCTTGCCGTTTTATTCGCCCTCTCTTTTCCGTTAGCCCCTTCGCCCTTGTCTTGCCCGTTCCTTGTGGTATTTGCTGTCATTTTGTCTGAAACTGGGGAGGTTATTGCTGATAATAACATGGGAAACTTTGATGCTTTTGATGATCCTCCTGAGGAACCTACTATCTTGCATACAAAAAAGTTTTGAGTTGGTAGTGGTAATATTATTGGGAAAGGAGTTATTCAAGATTTCTTTACTTGTGCCGGTGCTTTGCCCATTATGGGTGGCTCTATTCTTCATAGAACTAGTAGCCTTGCGGATGCAATATCTTTGCTCGTAGTGGAACTTGAAAGGCAATTTCTTCATATGCATCCTTGCATACAAAGAATTTTCCTAGAATTTTCTAATATTGAGCAGTCTTCTGTTAAGCGTGCCGCTACTATCTTTTTGGCTCATGAGTTCAGATTCATAATGAAAGAGGCTAAAGAAATTTTTGCGCATTATAGGGTGGATGCTGGTCGTCCTCCCATAGAAGCTGTCCTTTTTAACCAAGAAGACATAATGCGTTTACAATCTTTGGATCATGTTGCTTATAATGAAAATATTAGAAAAAAGGTTCCAGCCGATGTTCTAATTGATAGAATTTCTGAACTTAATGATGATTTTGCCATTCAGAATAATGGGTTAGGATTTTCTGTTGAACAAAGGCTTGTGACTTTTTGCCAAAAGAATGCTTGTAATGACGAATTGGTTGTGCAATATAAGGGGACAAAGGAGGAACCCATACCTCCCGAGATTGATCTTGGGGACTTTTGTCCCATTAAATTTAGCCCTTTTGATTAGTTTTGCTTGCCTCTAAGAAAACTTGCTGCTGAACGTAGAGAATATGAGAGAAGTTTTCATGACTTGCCGTACCATTATTATGGTAATACTTAGATCTATCCTTGCTTTTATGCCTAGCTAGGGGCGTTAAACGATAGCGCTTGTTGGGAGGCAACCCAATTTTATTTTAGTTTTTTGCTTTTTGCTCCTGTTTAGGAATAAATATTTGATCTAGCCTCTGGTTAGATTTGTTTTTATGTTTTAATTAGTGTTTGTGCCAAGTAAAACCTATAGGATCTTGTTGGATGATAGTTATTTGATCTTGCTGAAAATTCCAGAAACTTTCTGTTCATGAAAACAATTGTTTAAAATCACCAGAACGTGATAAAAACTGATTCCAATTGCAGTAGATCAATAAACAAATTATCTAGGTCTTCCTATTTTGGTAGATTTTTCTGAGTTACAGAAGTTTGCGTTAGATACAGATTACTACAGACTGCTCTGTTTTTGACAGATTCTGTTTTTCGTGTGTTGTTTGCTTATTTTGATGAATCTATGGTTAGTAAAAGAGTTTATAAACCATAGAGAAGTTTGAATACAGTGGGTTTAACACCAATATAAATAAAGAATGAGTTCAATACAGTACCTTGAAGTTGTGTTTTATTTTCTTTCGCTAACGGAGCTCACGAGATTTTCTGTTAAGTTTTGTGTTGTGAAGTTTTCAAGTTTTGGGTAAAGATTTGATGGATTATGGAACAAGGAGTGGAAAGAGACTAAGCATGGGGATGCCCAAGGCACCCCAAGGTAAAATCTAAGGACAACCCAAAAGCCTAAGCTTGGGGATGCCCCGGAAGGCATCCCCTCTTTCGTCTTCATCCATCGGTATTTTTACTTGGAGCTATATTTTTATTCACCACATGATATGTGTTTTCTTGGAGCGTCTTGTATGATTTGAGTCTTTGATTTTTAGTTCACCACAATCATCCTTGATGTACACACCTTTTGAGAGAGACACACATGATTCGGAATTTATTAGAATACTCTATGTGCTTCACTTATATCTTTTGAGCTATATAGTTTTTGCTCTAGTGCTTCACTTATATCTTTTAGAGCGCGGTGGTGGTTATATTTTATAGAAATTATTGATCTCTCATGCTTCACTTATACTATTTTTAGAGTCCTTAGAACAACATGGTAATTTGCTTTGGTTATAAATTTAGTCCTAAAAGTAATGAATATCCAAGATTGGTGTAATAAAAATTATCATAGGAAGTGCATTGAATACTAAGAGAAGTTTGATACTTGATAATTGTTTTGAAATATGAAGATGGTGATATTAGAGTCATGCTAGTTGAGTAGTTGTGAACTTGAGAAATACTTGTTCTAAAGTTTGTGATTCCCGTAGCATGCACGTATGGTGAAACGTTATGTGATGAAGTCGGAGGATGATTTATTTATTGATTGTCTTCCTTATGAGTGGCGGTCGGGGACGAGCGATGGTCTATTCCTACCAATCAATCCCCCTAGGAGCATGCGCGTAGTACTTCGTTTCGATAACTTATAGATTTTTGCAACAAGTATGCGAGTTCTTTATGACTAATGTTGAGTCCATGGATTATACACACTCTCATCCTTCCACCATTGCTAGCCTCTCTAATACCGCGCACCTCTTCGCCGGTATCATATACCCACCATATACCTTCCTCAAAACAGCCACCATACCTACCTATTATGGCATTTCCATAGCCATTCCGAGATATATTGCCATGCAACTTACCACCGTTCTATTTATTATGACACGCATCATCATTGTCATATTGCCTTGCATGATCATGTAGCTGACATCGTATTTGTGGCAAAGCCACCTTCATAATTCTTTCATACATGTCACTCTTGATTCATTGCATATCCCGGTACACCGCCGGAGGCATTCACATAGAGTCATATTTTGTTCTAAGTATTGAGTTGTAATTCTTGAGTTGTAAGTAAATAAAAGTGTGATGATCATTATTAGAGCATTGTCCCATGTGAGGAAAGGATGATGGAGACTATGATTCCCCCATAAGTCGGGATGAGACTCCGGACGAAAAAAAAGAAAGAAAGAAAAGAGGCCAAAAAAAGAAAGAAGGCCCAAATAAATAAAAAAAGAGAGAAAAAGAGAGAAGGGACAATGTTACTATCCTTTTTCCACATTTGTGCTTCAAAGTAGCACCATGATCTTCATGATAGAGAGTCTCCTATGTTGTCACTTTCATATTCCAATGATGGGCTTCCTCAAATTGCCCTAGGTCTTCGTGATCAAGCGAGTTGGATGCACACCCACTTAGTTTCTTTTGTTGAGCTTTCATACACTTATAGCTCTAGTGCATCCGTTGCATGGCAATCCTACTCACTCACATTGATATCTATTGATGGGCATCTCCATAGCCCGTTGATATGCCTAGTTGATGTGAGACTATCTTCTCCTTTTTGTCTTCTCTACAACCACCATTCTATTCCACCTATAGTGCTATGTCCATGGCTCACGCTCATATATTGCGTGAAGATCGAAAAAGTTTGAGAACATCAAAAGTATGAAACAATTGCTTGGCTTGTCATCGGGGTTGTGCATGATTTAAATACTTTGTGTGGTGAAGATAGAGCATAGCCAGACTATATGATTTTGTAGGGATAACTTTCTTTGGCCATGTTATTTTGAGAAGACATGATTGCTTTGTTAGTATACTTGAAGTATTATTATTTTCATGTTAATATTAAACTTTTATCTTGAATCTTTCGAATATGAACATTCATGCCACAATAAAGAGGAATACATTGAAGAATATGCTAAGTAGCATTCCACATCAAAAATTCTGTTTTTATCATTTACCTACTCAAGGATGAGCATGAATTAAGCTTGGGGATGCTTGATACGTCTCCAACGTATCTATAATTTTTGATTGCTCCATGCTATTATATATTCTGTTTTAGATGTTTAATGGGCTTATTTATACACTTTTATATTATTTTTGGGACTAACCTATTAACCCAAGGCCCAGTGCAAATTGCTATTTTTTTTGCCTATTTCAGTGTTTCGCAGAAAAGGAATATCAAACAGAGTCCAAATGGAATGAAACCATCGGGAGAGTTATTTTTGGAACAAATGTGATCCAGAGGACTTGGCGTGGACGTCAAGCAACCAACGAGGAGGCCACGAGGCAGGGGGCGTGCCTACCCCCCCTAGGCGTGCCCTCCACCCTCGTGGGCCCCTCGTGGCTCCACCGACCTACTTCTCCCTCCTATATATACCTACGTACCCCGGAACCATCAAGGAGCACCACGAAAACCTAATTCCACCGCCGCAACCTTCTGTACCCGTGAGATCCCATCTTGGGGCCTTTTTCGGCGCTCCGCCGGAGGGGGCATCGATCACGGAGGGCTTCTACATCAACACCATAGCCTCTCCGATGATGTGTGAGTAGTTTACCTCAGACCTTCGGGTCCATTGTTATTAGCTAGATGGCTTCTTCTCTCTCTCTTTGGATCTCAATACAAAGTTCTCCTCGATTCTCTTGGAGATCTATTCAATGTAATCTTCTTTTGCGGTGTGTTTGTCGAGATCTGATGAATTGTGGGTTTATGATCAAGATTATCTATGAGCAATATTTGAATCTCCTCTGAATTCTTTTATGTATGATTGGTTATCTTTGCAAGTCTCTTCGAATTATCAGTTTGGTTTGGCCTACTAGATTGATCTTTCTTGCAATGGGAGAAGTGCTTAGCTTTGGGTTCAATCTTGCGGTGCTCGATCCCAGTGACAGTAGGGGAAACGACACGTATTGTATTGTTGCCATCGAGGATAAAAAGATGGGGTTTATATCATATTGCATGAGTTTATCCCTCTACATCATGTCATCTTGCTTAAAGCGTTACTCCATTCTTATGAACTTAATACTCTGGATGCATGCTGTATAGCGGTCGATGTGTGGAGTAATAGTAGTGATGCAGGCAGGAATCGGTCTACTTGTCACATACGTGATGCCTATATACATTATCATACCTAGATATTCTCATAATTATGCACTTTTCTATCAATTGCTCGACCGTAATTTGTTCACCCACCGTAATACTTATGCTATCTTGAGAGAAGCCACTAGTGAAACCTATGGCCCCCGGGTCTATTCTCCATCATATTAATCTCCCGTCAATAAGTTATTTCTGTTACCGTTTATTTTGCTTTCTTTACTTTTAGTCTTTATCATAAAAATACCAAAAATATTATCTTATCATCTCTATCAGATCTCACTTTTGCAAGTGGCCTTGAAGGAATTGACAACCCCTTTATCGCGTTGGTTGCAAGGTTGTTATTTGTTTGTGTAGGTACGAGGGACTTGCGTGTGGCCTCCTACTGGATTGATACCTTGGTTCTCAAAAATTGAGGGAAATACTTACGCTACTTTGCTGCATCACCCTTTCCTCTTCAAGGGAAAACCAACGCAGTGCTCAAGAGGTAGCAGGGGGCACCTGGGTGGGCAAACCCTCCATGGCGCGCCCTCCTGGCGCGCCCTGGTGGGTTGTCCCCACCTAGTGGCCCCGCAGACCCTAAAACCGATGCTATAAAATCCTATTTTTCTAGAAAAAAATCAGGGAGAAAGAATTATCACGATCCACGAGACGGAGCCGCCATAACCTCCTGTTCTTCATCGGGAGGCCAGATATGGAGTCCGTTTGGGGCTCCGGAGAGGGGGGATCTTCGTTCTTCGTCATCACCAACCCTTCTCCGTCGCCAATTCCATGATGCTCCCCACCGGGAGTGAGTAATTCCTTCATAGGCTCACTGGTCGGTGAGGAGTTGGATGAGATTCATCATGTAATTGAGTTAGTTTTGTTAGGGCCTGATCCCTAGTATCCATTATGTTCTAAGATTGATGTTGCTATGACTTTGCCATGCTTAATGCTTGTCACTTTGGGCCCAGGTGCCATGAATTCAGACCTGAACTGTTTATGTTATCACCATTATATCCATGTTCTAGATCCGATCTTGCAAGTTATAGTCACCTACTACGTGTTATTATCCGGCAACCCCGGAGTGACAACAGTCGGGACCACTCCCGGTGATGACCGTAGTTTGAGGAGTTCATGTATTCACTATGTGGTAATGCTTTGTTCCGATTCTCTATTAAAAGGAGGCCTTAATATCCCTTAGTTTCCAATATGGACCCCGCTGCCACGGGAGGGTAGGACAAAATATGTCATGCAAGTTCTAAGCACGTATGACTATTTACGGAATACATGCCTACATTATATTGATGAACTCGAGCTAGTGCCGTATCACCCTAGGTTATAACTGTCTCATGATGAATATCATCCAACAAGTCACCGATCCAATGCCTACGAATTTATCCTATATTGTTCTTGCTAAGTTACTACTGCTATCATTACCGTTGCACTTGTTACAAAACTACTCCTATCACTGTTACCGTTACTATTGCTGCTGTCACTATTATCAAAACTATCACATTACTTTGCTACTGATCACGTTGCTGCATATAATTAATCTCCAGGTGTGGTTGAATTGACAACTCAACTGCTAATACCTTCAAATATTCTTTGGCTGCCCTTGTGTCGAATCTATAAGTTTGGGTTGAATACTCTACCCACGAAAACTGTTGCGATCGCTATACTTGTGGGTTATCAAGACTTTTTTCTGGCGCCGTTGCCGGGGAGCATAGCTATATTTGTTGAGTCACTTGGGATTATTATCAATTCATCACTATGAAGAATCTGAAGGATGCTAAGACTAAGATTTATCCCTCTAAGACGAGGGGAGGTAAGGAACTGCCATCCAGTTCTACTTTAGATTCACCTTCTGTTATAAGTAAACTTGCAACACCACCACATGCTATTAATCCTGATATGTCGCAAGTTATTGATGATGCTACTTCTACTATGAATGATACTTATGATGATGCTAGTACCTTGCTCGATGATAATGATGTGCCACTTGGTGATTTTCTTGATGAACAAATTGCTAGAGTAATACAACATGATGTTGTTGAATCTGATGATGAGCTTGAAACTGAAACTCCTGAAACACCTGCTAGAACTAGCCTTCCTAGATATGAATTGCCTAAGGTACCTGAAGGTTATGTTATGGATGAGGAGACAACTAGAGACATTCTTGCTTGTAAGGATAGAGATGATCTAGAGAAATCACTATGCAAGTATAAAGGAAAATCTCTGAATGCTAGACTGAAATATGTGAAGGAAATATGCCCTAGAGGCAATAATAAAGTATTATTTATTTCCTTATATCATGATAAATGTTTATTATTCATGCTAGAATTGTATTAACCGGAAACATGATACATGTGTGAATACATAGGCAAACAGTGTGTCACTAGTATGCCTCTACTTGACTAGCTCGTTAATCAAAGATGGTTATGTTTCCTAGCCATAGACATGAGTTGTCATTTGATTAACGAGATCACCTCATTAGGAGAATGACGTGATTGACATGACCCATTCAGTTAGCTTAGCACCCGATCGTTTAGTATGTTGCTATTGCTTTCTTCATGACTTATACATGTTCCTATGACTATGAGATTATGCAACTCCCGTTTACCGGAGGAACACTTTGTGTGCTACCAAACGTCACAACGTAAATGGGTGATTATAAAGGTGCTCTACAGGTGTCTCCAAAGGTACTTGTTGGGTTGGCGTATTTCGAGATTAGGATTTGTCACTCCGATTGTCGGAGAGGTATCTCTGGGCCCACTCGGTAATGCACATCACTATAAGCCTTGCAAGCATTGTGACTAATGAGTTAGTTGCGGGATGATGTGTTACGGAACGAGTAAAGAGACTTGCCAGTAACGAGATTGAACTAGGTATCGAGATACCGACGATCGAATCTCGGGCAAGTAACATACCGATGACAAAGGGAACAACGTATGTTGTTATGCGGTCTGACCGATAAAGATCTTCGTAGAATATGTGGGAGCCAATATGGGCATCCAGGTCCTGCTATTGGTTATTGACCGGAGAGGTGTCTCGGTCATGTCTACATAGTTCTCGAACCCGTAGGGTCCGCACGCTTAACGTTACGATGACAGTTATATTATGAGTTTATATGTTTTGATGTACCGAAGGTTGTTCCGAGTCCCCGATGTGATCACGGACATGACGAGGAGTCCCGAAATGGTCGAGACATAAAGATTGATATATTGGACGACTATATTCGGACACCGGAAGTGTTCCGGAGAAGTTTTGGATTAAACCGGAGTGCCGGAGGGTTACCGGAACCCCCCGGGGAAGTATTGGGCCTTAGTGGGCCTTGAGGGAAGAGAGAGGGCAGCAGCCAGGAGGTGGTGCGCCCCCTCCTAGGAGGAATCCTAGTTGGACTAGGAGAGGGGGGCGCAGCCCCCTTTCCCTCTCCCTCTCCCTCTCTTTCCTTCCCCCCCTCTTTTCCTAGTAGGACTAGGAAAGGGGAGTCCTACTCCTAATAGGAGGAGGACTCCCCCCTCTCTCCTTGGCACGCCTAGGGCAGCCAACCTTCCCCTTGCTCCTTTATATACGGGGGCAGGGGGCACCTCTAAACACACTTGATATACGATATTTTAGCCGTGTGCGGTGCCCCCTCCACCATATTACACCTCGATAATACCGTTGCGGAGCTTAGGCGAAGCCCTGCGTCGGTGGAATATCATCATCGTCACCACGCCGTCGTGCTGACGAAACTCTCCCTCAACACTCAGCTGGATCGGAGTTCGAGTGACATCATCGAGCTGAATGTGTGTAGAACTCGGAGGTGCCGTGCGTTCGGTACTTGATCGGTCAGATCGTGAAGACGTACGACTACATCAACCGCGTTGTTATAACGCTTCCGCTGTCGGTCTACGAGGGTACGTGGACAACACTCTCCCCTCTCGTTGCTATGCATCACCATGATCTTGCGTGTGCGTAAGAATTTTTTTGAAATTACTACGTTCCCCAACAGTGGCATCCGAGCCAGGTTTTATGCGTTGATGCTATGCACGAGTAGAACACAAGTGAGTTGTGGGCGATATAAGTCATACTGCTTATCAGCATGTCATACTTTGGTTCAGCGGTATTGTGAGATGAAGCGGCCCGGACCGACATTACGCGTACGCTTACGCGAGACTGGTTTCACCATTCGGAGCACTCGTTGCTTAAAGGTGACTGGAGGGTGTCTGTGTCTCTCACTTTAGTTGAACCGAGTGTGGCTACGCCCGGTCCTTGCGAAGGTTAAAACAGCACCAACTTGACAAACTATCGTTGTGGTTTTGATGCGTAGGTAAGAACGGTTCTTGCTAAGCCCGTAGCAGCCACGTAAAACTTGCAACAACAAAGTAGAGGACGTCTAACTTGTTTTTGCAGGGCATGTTGTGATGTGATATGGTCAAGACATGATGTGATATAATTTGTTGTATGAGATGATCATGTTTTGTAACCAAGTTATCGGCAACTGGCAGGAGCCATATGGTTGTCGCTTTATTGTATGAGATGCAATCACCATGTAATAGTTTTACTTTATCACTAAGCAGTAGCGATAGTCGTAAAAGCAATTAGTTGGCGAGACAACAACGATACTACGATGGAGATCAAGGTGTTGCGCCGGTGACGATGGTGATCATGACGGTGCTTCGGAGATGGAGATCACAAGCACGGTGCTTCGGAGATGGAGATCACAAGCACAAGATGATGATGGCCATATCATATCACTTATATTGATTGCATGTGATGTTAATCCTTTATGCATCTTATCTTGCTTTGAATGACGGTAGCATTATAAGATGATCTCTCACTAAAATTTCAAGATAAAGTGTTCTCCCTGAGTATGCACCGTTGCGAAAGTTCTTCGTGCTGAGACACCACGTGTTAATCGGGTGTGATAGGCTCTACGTTCAAATACAACGGGTGCAAAACAGTTGCACACGCGGAATACTCAGGTTAAACTTGACGAGCCTAGCATATACAGATATGGCCTCGGAACACAGAGACCGAAAGGTCGAGCGTGAATCATATAGTAGATATGATCAACATAGTGATGTTCACCATTGAAACTACTCCATCTCACGTGTTAATCGGACATGGTTTAGTTGCTTTGGATCACGTAATCACTTAGATGATTAGAGGGATGTCTATCTAAGTGGGAGTTCTTAAGTAATATGATTAATTGAACTTAAATTTATCATGAACTTAGTACCTGATAGTATCTTGCTTGTCTATGTTAATTGTAGATAAATGGCTCGTGCTGTTGTTCCGTTGAATTTTAATGCGTTCCTTGAGAAAGCTAAGTTGAAAGATGATGGTAGCAATTACACGGACTGGGTCCGTAACTTGAGGATTATCCTCATTGCTGCATAGAAGAATTACGTCCTAGAAGCACCGCTAGGTGCCAGGCCTCCTGCAAGAGCAACGCCAGAAGTTATGAACGTCTGGCAGAGCAAAGCTGATGACTACTCAATAGTTCAGTGTGCCATGCTTTACGGCTTAGAACCGGGTCTTCAACGACGTTTTGAACGTCATGGAGCATATGAGATGTTCCAGGAGTTGAAGTTAATATTTCAAGCAAATGCCCGGATTGAGAGATATGAAGTCTCCAATAAGTTCTATAGCTGCAAGATGGAAGAGAATAGTTCTGTCAGTGAGCATATACTCAGAATGTCTGGGTATAATAATCACTTGATTCAACTGGGAGTTCAACTTCCGGATGATTGCGTCATTGACATAATTCTTCAATCACTGCCACCAAGCTACAAGAGCTTCGTGATGAACTATAACATGCAAGGGATGGATAAGACAATTCCCGAGCTCTTCGCAATGCTAAATGCAGCGGAGGTAGAAATCAAAAAGGAGCATCAAGTGTTGATGGTCAGTAAAACCACTAGTTTCAAGAAAAAGGGCAAAGGGAAGAAGAAAGGGAACTTCAAGAAGAACAACAAGCAAGTTGCTGTTCAGGAGAAGAAATCCAAATCTGGACCTAAGCCTGAAACTGAGTGCTTCTACTGTAAGCAGACTGGTCACTGGAAGCGGAACTGCCCCAAGTATTTGGCGGATAAGAAGGATGGCAAGGTTAACAAAGGTATATGTGATATACATGTTATTGATGTGTACCTTACTAATACTCGCAGTAGCACCTGGGTATTTGATACTGGTTCTGTTGCTAATATTTGCAACTCGAAACAGGGGCTACGGATTAAGCGAAGATTGGCTAAGGATGAGGTGACGATGCGCGTGGGAAATGGTTCCAAAGTCGATGTGATCGCCGTCGGCACACTACCTCTACATCTACCTTCGGGATTAGTTTTAGACCTAAATAATTGTTATTTGGTGCCAGCGTTGAGCATGAACATTATATCTGGATCTTGTTTAATGCGAGATGGTTATTCATTTAAATCAGAGAATAATGGTTGTTCTATTTATATGAATAATATCTTTTATGGTCATGCACCCTTGAAGAGTGGTCTATTTTTAATGAATCTCGATAGTAGTGATACACATATTCATAATATCGAAGCCAAAAGATGCAGAGTTAATAATGACAGTGCAACTTATTTGTGGCACTGCCGTTTGGGTCATATCGATGTAAAGCGCATGAAGAAACTCCATACTGATGGAATTTTGGAATCACTTGATTTTGAATCACTTGGTACTTGCGAACCGTGCCTCATGGGCAAGATGACCAAAACACCGTTCTCCGGAACTATGGAGAGAGCAACAGATTTGTTGGAAATCATACATACAGATGTATGTGGTCCGATGAATATTGAGGCTCGTGGCGGATATCGTTATTTTCTCACCTTCACAGATGATTTGAGCAGATATGGGTATATCTACTTAATGAAACATAAGTCTGAAACATTTGAAAAGTTCAAAGAATTTCAGAGTGAAGTTGAAAATCATCGTAAGAAGAAAATAAAATTTCTACGATCTGATCGTGGAGGAGAATATTTGAGTTACGAGTTTGGTCTACATTTGAAACAATGCGGAATAGTTTCGCAACTCACGCCACCCGGAACACCACAGCGTAATGGTGTGTCCGAACGTCGTAATCGTACTTTATTAGATATGGTGCGATCTATGATGTCTCTTACTGATTTACCATTATCGTTTTGGGGTTATGCTTTAGAGACGGCTGCATTCACTCTAAATAGGACACCATCGAAATCCGTTGATACGACGCCTTATGAACTATGGTTTGGCAAGAAACCAAAGTTGTCGTATCTTAAAGTTTGGGGTTGCGATGCTTATGTGAAGAAACTTCAACCTGATAAGCTCGAACCTAAATCGGAGAAATGTGTCTTCATAGGATACCCAAAAGATTCTGCTGGGTACACCTTCTATCACAGATCCGAAGGCAAGATATTCGTTGCTAGGAATGGATCCTTTCTAGAGAAGGAGTTTCTCTCGAAAGATGTGAGTGGGAGGAAAGTAGAACTTGATGAGGTAACTATACCTGCTCCCTTATTGGAAAGTAGACCATCGCAGAAATCAGTTTCTGCGACACCTACACCAATTAGTGAGGAAGTTAATGATAATGATCATGAAACTTCAGATCAAGTTATTACTGAACCTCGTAGATCAACTAGATCAAGATCCGCACCAGAGTGGTACGGCAATCCTATTCTGGAGGTCATGTTACTAGACCATGACGAACCTACGAACTATGAAGAAGCGATGGTGAGCCCAGATTCCGCAAAATGGCTTGAAGCCATGAAATCCGAGATGGGATCCATGTATGAGAACAAAGTATGGACTTTGGTTGACTTGCCCGATGGTCGGCAAGCCATTGAAAATAAATGGATCTTCAAGAAGAAGACTGACGCTGATGGTAATGTTACTGTCTATAAAGCTCGACTTGTTGCGAAAGGTTTTTCGACAAGTTCAAGGGATTGACTACGATGAGACCTTCTCACCCGTAGCGATGCTTAAGTCTGTCCGAATCATGTTAGCAATTGCCGCATTTTATGATTATGAAATTTGGCAAATGGATGTAAAAACTGCATTCCTGAATGGATTTCTGGAAGAAGAGTTGTATATGCTGCAACCGGAAGGTTTTGTCGATCCAAAGGGAGCTAACAAAGTGTGCAAGGTCCAGCGATCCATTTATGGACTGGTGCAAGCCTCTCGGAGTTGGAATAAATGCTTTGATAGTGTGATCAAAGCATTTGGTTTTATACAGACTTTTGGAGAAGCCTGTATTTACAAGAAAGTGAGTGGGAGCTCAGTAGCATTTCTGATATTATATGTGGATGACATATTACTGATTGGAAATGATATAGAATTTCTGGATAGCATAAAGGGATACTTGAATAAGAGTTTTTCAATGAAAGACCTCGGTGAAGCTGCATACATATTAGGCATTAAGATCTATAGAGATAGATCAAGACGCTTAATTGGACTTTCACAAAGCACATACCTTGACAAAGTTTTGAAGAAGTTCAAAATGGATCAAGCAAAGAAAGGGTTCTTGCCTGTACTACAAGGTGTGAGATTGAGTAAGACTCAATGCCCGACCACTGCAGAAGGTAGAGAGAAGATGAAAGATGTTCCCTATGCTTTAGCCATAGGCTCTATCATGTATGCAATGCTGTGTACCAGACCTGATGTGTGCCTTGCTATAAGTCTAGCAGGGAGGTACCAAAGTAATCCAGGAGTGGATCACTGGACAGCGGTCAAGAACATCCTGAAATACCTGAAAAGGACTAAGGATATGTTTCTCATTTATGGAGGTGACAAAGAGCTCATCGTAAATGGTTACGTTGATGCAAGCTTTGACACTGATCCGGACGATTCTAAATTGCAAACCGAATACGTATTTACATTGAACGGTGGAGCTGTCAGTTGGTGCAGTTCTAAGCAAAGTGTCGTGGCGGGATCTACGTGTGAAGCGGAATACATAGCTGCTTCGGAAGCAGGAAATGAAGGAGTCTGGATGAAGGAGTTCATAACCGATCTAGGTGTCATACCTAGTGCATCGGGACCAATGAAAATCTTTTGTGACAATACTGGTGCAATTGCCTTAGCAAAGGAATCCAGATTTCACAAGAGAACCAAGCACATCAAAAGACGCTTCAATTCCATCTGGGATTTAGTCCAGGTGGGAGACAAAAAAATTTGCAAGATACATACGGATCTGAATGTTGCAGACCCGTTGACTAAGCCTCTTCCACGAGCAAAACATGATCAGCACCAAGACTCCATGGGTGTGAGAATCATTACTGTGTAATCTAGATTATTGACTCTAGTGCAAGTGGGAGACTGAAGGAAATATGCCCTAGAGGAAATAATAAAGTATTATTTATTTCCTTATATCATGATAAATGTTTATTATTCATGCTAGAATTGTATTAACCGGAAACATGATACATGTGTGAATACATAGACAAACAGTGTGTCACTAGTATGCCTCTACTTGACTAGCTCGTTAATCAAAGATGGTTATGTTTCCTAGCCATAGACATGAGTTGTCATTTGATTAACGAGATCACCTCATTAGGAGAATGACGTGATTGACATGACCCATTCAGTTAGCTTAGCACCCGATCGTTTAGTATGTTGCTATTGCTTTCTTCATGACTTATACATGTTCCTATGACTATGAGATTATGCAACTCCCGTTTACCGGAGGAACACTTTGTGTGCTACCAAACGTCACAACGTAAATGGGTGATTATAAAGGTGCTCTACAGGTGTCTCCAAAGGTACTTGTTGGGTTGGCGTATTTCGAGATTAGGATTTGTCACTCCGATTGTCGGAGAGGTATCTCTGGGCCCACTCGGTAATGCACATCACTATAAGCCTTGCAAGCATTGTGACTAATGAGTTAGTTGCGGGATGATGTGTTACGGAACGAGTAAAGAGACTTGCCAGTAACGAGATTGAACTAGGTATCGAGATACCGACGATCGAATCTCGGGCAAGTAACATACCGATGACAAAGGGAACAACGTATGTTGTTATGCGGTCTGACCGATAAAGATCTTTGTAGAATATGTGGGAGCCAATATGGGCATCCAGGTCCCGCTATGGGTTATTGACCGGAGAGGTGTATCGGTCATGTCTACATAGTTCTCGAACCCGTAGGGTCCGCACGCTTAACGTTACGATGACAGTTATATTATGAGTTTATATGTTTTGATGTACCGAAGGTTGTTCGGAGTCCCGGATGTGATCACGGACATGACGAGGAATCTTGAAATGGTCGAGACATAAAGATTGATATATTGGACGACTATATTCGGACACCGGAAGTGTTCCGGAGAAGTTTCGGATTAAACCGGAGTGCCGGAGGGTTACCGGAACCCCCCTGGGAAGTATTGGGCCTTAGTGGGCCTTGAGGGAAGAGAGAGGGCAGCAGCCAGGAGGTGGTGCGCCCCCTCCCAGGAGGAATCCTAGTTGGACTAGGAGAGGGGGGCGCAGCCCCCTTTCCCGCTCCCTCTCCCTCTCTTTCCTTCCCCCCCTCTTTTCCTAGTAGGACTAGGAAAGGGGAGTCCTACTCCTACTAGGAGGAGGACTCCCCCCTCTCTCCTTGGCGCGCCTAGGGCAGCTAGCCTCCCCCTTGCTCCTTTATATACGGGGGCAGGGGGGCACCTCTAAACACACTTGATATACGATATTTTAGCCGTGTGCGGTGCCCCCCTCCACCATATTACACCTCGATAATACCGTTGCGGAGCTTAGGCGAAGCCCTACGTCGGTGGAACATCATCATCGTCACCACGCCGTCGTGCTGACGAAACTCTCCCTCAACACTCGGCTGGATCGGAGTTCGAGGGACGTCATCGAGCTGAACGTGTGTAGAACTCGGAGGTGCCGTGCGTTTGGTACTTGATCGGTCGGATCGTGAAGACGTACGACTACATCAACCGCGTTGTTATAACGCTTCCGCTGTCGGTCTACGAGGGTACGTGGACAACACTCTCCCCTCTCGTTGCTATGCATCACCATGATCTTGCGTGTGCGTAAGAATTTTTTTGAAATTACTACGTTCCCCAACAATATGATCCTAAGTTTGCTACCTCACCTATCTTTATTGATGATAAGGATTATTAATTCTCTATCAACCCAGAGTTAATTACTTTGGTTGAATCTGATCCTTTCCATGATTATGAAACTGAAACTGTTGTGGCACATCTTACTAAGTTGAATGACATAGCCACCCTTTTTACTCATGATGCGAAACTCGCTATTACTTTATTCTCAAATTATTTCCGTTCTCATTAAAGGGTGATGCTAAAGCTTGGTACAATACTCTTGCTCCTGGTTGTGTGCGTAGTCCCCAGGATATGATTTATTACTTCTGTGAAAAATATTTCCCTGCTCATAAGAAACAAGCTGCTTTACAGGAAATATTTAACTTTGTGCAAGTTAAATAAGAGAGTCTCCCACAAGCTTGGGGGAGGCTTTGCCAATTACTTAATGCTTTGCCTGATCATCCTCTTAAGAAAAATGAAATACTTGATATCTTCTATAATGAACTAACCGATGCTTCTAGGGATTTCCTAGATAGTTGTGCTGGTTGTGTTTTCAGGAAACGAACTGTTGGGCAAGCTTAAGAATTATTGAATAATATATTAAAAATTTATGATGATTGGACTCTTCCTGAACCACCGCCTAAACCCACTCCGAAGAAGAGGGGTATATTATATCTTAGTCCTGAAGATATGCAAGAGGCAAAGAAATCTATGAAGGAAAAAGGTATTAAAGCTGATGTTAAAAATTTACCTCCTATTGAAGAAATACATGGGCTTAATACACCACCACTGCTTAAGGTGGTAGAGGTAAATTCTCTAATGAAGTTAATGATAATGACAATCCTCACAATATGCATCCTAGCCAATGCCTTTATGAGTTTGAAAACTACATTAGAAAACAAGATCACTTCAATGCAAATGTTATGAAACAATTGAAATACAATTCTGATATGATTGCTCGCTAGAGTGACTTGTTATTTAGAATCTCAAATGATGTTAGAGGTGTTGGAAAGCATGTTTCTATGGTTCAAACTTAGTTAGAACAAGTTGCTAAATCTCAAAGAGAATTGCTTGATGAAATGAATCATAATATACATGACTTTGCTGTTAGAGTTGCAACTAGAGGAGGTAAAATGACTCAGGAACCACTTTATCCCGAGGGACACCCAAAAATAATCGAACAAGACTCACAAAGAAATAACACTAGTGCACCTAGTCCTTCTAGATAGAAAAAGAAGAAGAATGATAGGACTTTGCATGCCTCTAGTGAACCTGAAGTAGAAAAACCTCCTGATAATGATAATGAAACTTCTATCTCTGATGCTGAAACTTAGTCTGGTAATGAACACTCACCTTCTGATAATGAAAATGATAATGATGAGGTTCACGAAAACACTCAAACAAATAATAAAGAACCAGATAATGATGTTGAGATAGAACCACCAGTTGATCTTGATAACCCACAACCCAAGAATAAAAGGTATGATAAAAATGACTTTGTAGCTAGAAAACACGGTAAAGAAAGAGAACCGTGGGTTCAAAAACCTATGCCCTTTCCACCTAAGTCAACTAAAAAGAAAGATGATGAAGAATTTGAACGCTTTGCTGAAATGCTGATGCCAGTCTTTTTGCGTACTCGCTTGACTGATATCTTGAAAATGCCTCCTTATGCAAAGTACATGAAAGACATCAACACCAATAAGAGAAAAATACCAGAAGCTGAAATCTCCACCATGCTTGATAATTATAATTTTAAAGATGGAGTACCTAAAAAACTTGGAGATCCGGGAATACCAACTATACCTTGCTCCATCAAAAAGAACTATGTGAAAACTTCTTTGTGTGATTTAGGAGCTGGTGTTAGTGTTATGTGTTTCTCTTTATATAAAAGACTTGACTTGAATAAACTCACACCTACTGAAATATCTTTGCAAATGGCTGACAAATCAACTGCCATACCTATCGGTATCTGTGAGGATGTGCCCGTTGTTGTTGCTAATGTTACTATTTTGACTGACTTTCTTATACTTGAGATGCCCGAGGACGACAACATGTCGATTATCCTTGGTAGACCCTTCTTGAATACTGCAGGGGCTGTTATTGATTGCAATAAAAGAAAGGTCACATTTCATATCAATGGTAATGAGCATACGGTGCACTTTTCGAAGAAACAATTCCAAGTGAATGGTATTAATGTTATTGAAAAATCTTCGACAATCACTATTGGAAGTTTTCAAATACCTCTACCTACTTTCAAAAAGAAATATGAAATGCTTATTGTTGGGGACATTCATATCCCCGTTGAGGTAACTTAGTGATTTACGAAAGTTCTTCGGTTTCATGCTAATCGGAAGTGGTTGTTTATAAGACTTGATCAACCTTATTAATGGATCATTTTTGAGTGGTATGAAGTTGATGAATTTAGTAAGCACTACCTTCTGTCCCTACTTTTTGTTTTCTGTTTTTATTAGTTAAATAAAATAAAATGCCATGTTTTGTCTGTTTTTTTGAATTTCCCGTGCAATAAAAAATGGCCCAAAAATAAAAGTTCTCAGAATGCTCTGAAAATTTAATACGATTTTTTTCTGAATATTTAAGAATTTCTGGTGCAAATAATATCAGAGGGAGGTGCACCAGGTGGGCACAACCCACCTGGGCGCGCCAGGCCCCCCAGGCGCGCCCTGGTGGGTTGTGGTCCCCACGAGGGTCCCCTCACTTATCCCTTCACACCACGTAATCACTTACCTCTAGAAAAATTTCTCCATTGCTCTCTCTCCCGTGTTCTTGCTCTCAAACCCGCGGATTTTAATCTCTTTGCTCGAAGCTCCGTTTCCGAAACTGTTTCGGGGGATTGTTGCTTGGTATGTGAATCCACCATTTGTCCAATTAGTTTTTGCTTTAGTGGTTTATATTTTGAATAATTGGCTACTCTTGGTGCTGCTGTAGATGAGCTTGCGTGTTGAATTCTTAGAGTTCTAAGTAGTTTGAATGCTTGCTATGGACTCTATGTATCCCTATGAGTAGTTGCTATCAATCTTATAAAGTTTTGTTGATAAATTTTTTGTCACTCAAAATTTTTCAGAAAGTTGTACGCGAACATGATGAACCTATTTGGAAGGAGTTCTTCAAGGAGGAGATCCTCGGGGGCGTCTTCTAGTGACAACTCCGCTCGCCTATCTTATGTCAAACCAAGTGAAAGTTCCATTCGAGATGTAGCCACCAAAACATGCTTATGGCCTTGCAATGATTATATGGTGCGTGTGGGCATTAAGGAGGAATTTGAGCAATATGTTCACAATGCCGGTCTCAGTCCCTACATTTCAGATAAGTGCGATCAACACCACACTCTCATTGAATCATTTGTCAAAGGATTTAAATTCCATCCCCATGAGTCTAGGGTGTCATTTAAACTTTATGAAAATCCATTTACCATTTCACTAGAGAGTTTTTCTCACCACTGCAAGCTCCCATTCTGGGGTTCGCTTGACGAACCGCCAAGGGCTGAGTACCAATCATTCTTGACTAGTCTTTGCTACGGTGAGACGAGGGGAGTGACACAAGCTAGAATAAAGAGCATTCATTTTCCCGCAATTTAGTACTTTGCATTATTTAACGGGAAATGTATAGTAGGCAGGCAAGATTGCAGTACACTTTGTGCTCCAGACTTGAGCCTCATACACACCGCTCTCACTGGTGAAAGGAGTTATAACCTTGGAGCGATTGTTGCACGCAGACTGCAGCATAACGCTAATAGTGGCTATTTCTATGGTAGGATATATGCCACACATTTAGCACGAGGGCTGGGTGTTTCACCTTTGCCCTTTGACCCTATCCTACCCACACAGTATTTAGACTTTGATGCTTTGAAAAGTCATAAGATCATCAAAGGAAAAATCCATAATTTCACGTACAATCTGTTGTTTAACCAAACATCTGTTGTGCACACATATTTGCCTGCGCCTGCTCTTTTTGACTATCACAGCAAGGGAAGATATTTTGTTCTTGAGAGAGAGGCCCGAACTCACAACGCGACAGTGGAGGCAGCACGGCAGGCCGAGGCATCCGCACCGAGAGCCTCCATGAGCTACCACTCCGGCTACTATCTAGGCTACTGACTATTTACCAAGTTAGGCCAAAAGCCTAAGCTTGGGGGAGTACGTGTTTCCCACCGACATTACATTCATGCGCACACGTTTCATTCCAGTTGTCGGTGTCCACACTTTTTCATTGTATCATCCATGTTAAATTTATTTTCTTGCTTTCTTCTTGTGTGTTTGAAAAACTTTAGAAAAAACAAAAAAAATTATTTGTAGTTAGTTTACTTTCTATGCATGCTTAGTTGTAATACTAAAAAGAAAACCCAAAAAGATTTCCTTGTTGGGAGTTTTCCCGTGTAAATAGTTTTTCTCATTTTTGCTTTCCCCTTTTATTTGCTTGTTCAAGAAAACTAAAAACTCCAAAAATATTTCAGTGTGTTTCTCTGAACTTCTTTTCTTTTTATTCGAGTTGTACCGAGGAGAAGACCACAATGAAAATGTTGAGTGGCTCTCATATGAATAATTATTGATCTAATAAAGAGCCCATTTTACCTTGTCTTCTCCCGTTGAATAAAATGTTTGCAGATTCCAGCTTAGTCCACGCCACTCTTACACTATTATTATTTCCTTATCGTTCGGTCGTGCAAGTGAAAGGCAATAATGAAGATATTCGATGAACTGGCCATGGCGGAGAGAAACTGGTATGAACTCGACTTGTTCTGTTTGTGTAAATATGTTTAACCTAGTATCCATGATTCAACCCATTATGATTAAACATGTTTGCGATGACAACTAGAGATTATAGTTTCTCATGCCATGCATAAGTAGCTAGGAGTGGATAATGATTTATCTTGGATATCAACATTGCGTTAAAATGATTGTGATGTAGTATGATGATATGGTATCCTCCTTTGAATGTTCGAGTGGCTTGACTTGGCACATGTTCACGCATGTAGTTGAATCAAAACCAACAAAGCCTCTATGATATTTATGTTCATGGTGTTCATATCCTACTCATGCTAGTGTCCAATGTTACTTATGCATAATGCATGTTCATGACCGTTGTTGCTCTCTAGCTGGCCGCTTCTCAACCTAATTGCTAGCCTTCGCCTGTACTAAGTGGGAATTCTTCTTGTTCATCAAAAACCTTGAACCCAAAGTTATTCCAGATGAGTCCACCATACCTACCTATATGCGATATTACCCTGCCGTCCTAAGTAAATTTGCATGTGCCACCTCTAAAAACTTCTAATAAATATCCTTTTTTGTGTGCCTGGATCGTTCATGGAACGACAGTAGGTGGTCGGTATCTTCCATGCTAAGTGGGTTATTCTCAGGTCGAGTGTTTATTCACTCGCCATCGCACGAGAAAAGGGCGGTAATAGGGATGCCCAGTTCCAAACTGCAAATTTGAATGAAACTAACCCCAGACTTGCGCTGTTTTCAGCAGAATTACCATGGTGTTGTTTTTGTGCAGAAATATAAGTTCTCGGAATTGAATGAAACTTTGCGAGGAATTTTTATATCAATAAAGAGAATTTCTGGAGCCAAGATCCACCAGAGGGGGCACCTGGGTGGGCACAACCCACCGGGGCGCGCCCCCCTCCTGGCATGCCCAGGTGGGTTGTCCCCACCTGGTGGCCCCGCAGACCCTGAAACCTACGCTATAAAATCCTATTTTCCAGAAAAAATCAGGGAGAAAGAATTATCACGATCCACGAGACGGAGCCGTCGTCACCTCCTGTTCTTCATCGGGAGGCCAGATCTGGAGTCCGTTTGGGGCTCCGGAGAGGGGGATCTTCGTTCTTCGTCATCACCAACCCTTCTCCATCGCCAATTCCATGATGCTCCCCACCAGGAGTGAGTAATTCCTTCGTAGGCTCGCTGGTCGGTGAGGAGTTGGATGAGATTCATCATGTAATCGAGTTAGTTTTGTTAGGGCCTGATCCCTAGTATCCATTATGTTCTAATATTGATGTTGCTATGACTTTGCCATGCTTAATGCTTGTCACTTTGGGTCCGGGTGCCATGAATTCAGATATGAACCGTTTATGTTATCACCATGATATCCATGTTCTAGATCCGATCTTGCAAGTTATAGTCACCTACTATGTGTTATGATCCGGCAACTGATGACCCACAAGTATAGGGGATCAATTGTAGCTCTTTTCGATAAGTAAGAGTGTCGAACCCAACGAGGAGCAGAAGGAAATGACAAGTAGTTTTCAGTAAGGTAATGTCTGCAAGTGCTGAAATTGTAAGTAGCGGAGTAGTTTGATAGCAAGATAATTTGTAACGAGCAAGTAACGATAGTAGTAACAAAAGTGCAGCAAGGTAGCCCAATCCTTTTGAGGCAAAGGACAGGCCAAAACGGTCTCTTATGATAAGCAAAGCGTTCTTGAGGGTACACAGAAATTTCATCTAGTCACTTTTATCATGTCGGTTTGATTTGTGTTCGCTACTTTGATAGTTTGATATGTGGGCGGACCGGTGCTTAGGTGCTGTTCTTACTTGAAAAACCTCCTACTTATGTTTAACCCTCCTGCAAGCATCCGCAACTACGATAAAAGAATAAGAATAAATTCTAACCATAGCATTAAACTTTTGGATCCAATCGGTCCCTTACGAAATAGCGCATAAACTGGGGTTTAAGCTTCTGTCACTCTCGCAACCCACCATCTAATTGCTACTCCACAATGCATCCCCTTAGGCCCAAATATGGTGAAGTGTCATGTAGTCGACGTTCACATGACACCACTAAGGGAATCACAACATACATACTATCACAATATCAAACACATATCAAGTTCACATGATTACATGCAACATGATTTCTCCCGTGACCTCAAGAACAAAAGTAACTACTCACAAATGATAAACATGTTCATGATCAGAGGAGTATTAAATAGCATAATGGATCTGAATATATAATCTTCCACCAAATAAACCATATAGTAATCAACTACAATATGTAATCAACACTACTAGTCACCCACAAGCACCAATCTATAGTTCCGGTAACAATATTGAATACAAGAGATGAACTAGGGTTTGAGATGAGATGGTTCTGTTGAAGATGTTGATGGAGATTGCCCTCCCCAAGATCGGAGAGTTGTTGGTGATGATGATGGCGATGATTTCTCCCTCCGGGAGGGAAGTTCCCCCGGCGGAATCACTTCGCCGGAGGGCAAAAGTGCTCCTGCCCAAGTTCCGCCTCGAGACGGCGGCGCTCCATCCCGAAAGTCTCCTCCTTATTTTTTCTAGGTCAAAATGACCTATATACCAGAAGATGGGCACCGGAGGTGGGCCGAGGAGGCCACAACCCACCAGGGCGCGCTTGGGGGGCCTGGCACGCCCAGGTGGGTTGTGCCCACCTGGTGGCCCCTCTCTGGTGGTTATTGGCTTCAGTATTTCTTAAATATTCTATAAAAAATCTCCGTGAAGTTTCAGCTTATTTGGGGTTGTGCAGAATAGGTGGCTTGACGTAGCTTTTCTAGGTCCAAATTTCCAGATGCTGAAATTCTCCCTCTTGGTGTGTTCCTTGCAAATTATGAGAGAAAAGGCATTAGAATTACTCCAAAAAGCATTATTATGGATAAAAACATTATAAATAACAGTAAGAAAACATGATGCAAAATGGACGTATCAGCAACCCCGGAGTGACAATAGTCGGGACCACTCCCAATGATGACCGTAGTTTGAGGAGTTCATGTATTCAGTATGTGCTAATGCTTTGTTCCGATTCTCTATTAAAAGGAGGCCTTAATATCCCTTAGTTTCCAATAAGGACCCCGCTGCCACGGGAGTGTAGGACAAAACATGTCATGCAAGTTCTTTCCATAAGCACGTATGCCTATTTACGGAATACATGCCTACATTATATTGATGAACTCGAGCTAGTGCCGTATCGCCCTAGGTTATAACTGTCTCATGATGAATATCATCCAACAAGTCACCGATCCAATGCCTACGAATTCATCCTATATTGTTCTTGCTAAGTTACTACTGCTATCATTACTGTTGCACTTGTTACAAAACTACTACTATCACTGTTACCGTTACTATTGCTGCTGTCACTATTATCAAAACTATCACATTACTTTGCTATTGATCACGTTGCTGCAGATAATTAATCTCCAGGTGTGGTTGAATTGACAACTCAGCTTCTAATACCTTCAAATAGTCTTTGGCTCCCCTTGTGTCGAATCTATAAATTTGGGTTGAATACTCTACCCTCGAAAACTATTGCGATCCCCTATACTTGTGGGTTATCAAGAACTTTTTCTGGCGCCGTTACCGGGGAGCATAACTATATTTGTTGAGTCGCTTGGGATCATTATCTATTTATCACTATGGAGAATACGAAGGATGGTAAGACTAAGATTTATCCCTCTAAGACGAGGGGAGGTAAGGAACTGCCATCCAGTTCTGCTTTAGATTCACCTTCTTTTATAAGTAAACTTGCAACACCACCACATGCTATTAATCCTGATATGTCACAAGTTATTGATGATGCTACTTCTGCTATGAATGATACTTATGATGATGCTAGTACCTTGCTTGATGATAATGATGTGCCACTTGGTGATTTTCTTGATGAACAAATTGCTAGAGTAATACAACATGATGTTGTTGAATCTGATGATGAGCTTGAAACTAAAACTCCTGAAACACCTGCTAGAACTAGACTTCCTAGATATGAATTGCCTAAGGTACCGTAAGGTTATGTTTTGAATGAGGATACAACTAGAGACATTCTTGCTTGGAAGGATAGAGATGATCTAGAGAAATTACTATGCAAGTATAAACAAAAATATTGGAATGCTAGAATAAAATATGATCCTAAGTTTGCTACCTCACCTATCTTTATTGATGATAAGGATTATGAATTCTCTGTCGACCCAGAGTTAATTACTTTGGTTGAATCTGATCCTTTCCATGGTTATGAAACTGAAACTGTTGTGGCACATCTTACTAAGTTGAATGACATAGCCACCCTTTTTACTCATGATGAGAAAACTCACTATTACTTTATTCTCAAATTATTTCCATTCTCATTAAAGGGTGATGCTAAAGCTTGGGGATACCCAAGGCACCCCAAGGTAATATTCAAGGACAACCAAGCATCTAAGCTTGGGGATGCCCCGGATGGCATCCCCTCGTTCGTCTTATATCTTTGGAGCTAGGCAGTTGCTCTAGTACTTCACTTATATCATTTTAGAGCACGTCGGTGGTTTTATTTTATAGAAACTGGTGAACTCTCATCCTTCACTTATATTATTTTGAGAGTCTTAAACCAGCATGGTAATTTTTAGGTTATGAATTTAGTCCTAATATAATGGGCATCCAAGAGGGATATAATAAAAACTTTCATATAAGAGCATTGAATATATGAGATGTTTGATTCCTTGCATTTGTTTTGAGATATGAAGATGGTGATATTAGAGTCATGCTAGTGAGTAATTGTGGATTGGTAGAAATACTTGTGTTAAATTTTGTGATTCCCGAAGCATGCACTTATGGTGAACCGTTATGTGATGAAGTCGGAGCATGATTTATTTTTTGATTGTCTTCCTTATGAGTGGCGGTCGGGGACGAGCGATGGCTTTTTCCTACCAATCTATCCCCCTAGGAGCATGCGTATTAGTACTTTGTTTCGATGGCTAATAAACTTTTGCAATAAGTATGTGAGTTATTTATGACTAATGTTGAGTCCATGGATTATACACACTCCCACCCTTCCACCATTGCTAACCTCTCTAGTACCGCGCAACTTCCACTGGTGCATTAAACCCACCATATACCCTTCCTCAAAACAGCCACCATACCTACCTATTATGGCATTTGCATAGCCATTTCGAGATATATTGCCATTCAACTTCCACCGTTCCGTTTATGATGACACACACCATCATTGTCATATTATTTTGCACGATCGTAAGATAGCTAGCATGATGTTTTCATGGCTTGTCCGTTTTTTTGATATCATTGCTATGCTAGATCATTGCACATCCCGGTACACCGCCGGAGGCATTCATATAGAGTCATATATTTGTTCTAGTACCGAGTTGTAATTCTTGAGTTGTAAGTAAATAGAAGTGTGATGATCACCATTATTAGAGCATTGTCCCATGTGAGGAAAGGATGATGGAAGCTATGATTCCCTCACAAGTTGGGATGAGTCTCCGGATTTTGAAAAATAAAATATAAAAAATGCCAAAGAGCCAAAAAAGAGGCCAAAGAGCCCAAACAAAAAAAAGAGAGAAGAGAGAAGGGGCAATGTTACTACCCTTTTTCCACACTTGTGCTTCAAAGTAGCACCATGTTCTTCATGATAGAGAGTCTCCTATTTTATCACTTTCATATACTAGTGGGAATTTTTCATTATAGAACTTGGCTTGTATATTCCAATGATGGCACTGGTGCGCGTCGGTCCTAAACAAACGGTTTTTAACCCCTTTCCGCGATGGCATTTGGAACCATCGCCAAGTGAGTG